>NC_086450.1:279194925-279389925 GCF_028390025.1 Pseudophryne corroboree
TGTGTGTGTGTGTGTGTGTGTGTGTGTGGTATATGTAGTGAGTGTAGGGACAGGAGTGTGTGTGTGTGTGTGTGTGTGTGTGTGTGTGTGTGTGTGTGTGTGTGTGTGTGTGTGGGGGGGGGGGGCATCTGTAGTGAGTGTAGGGACAAGACTCTGTGTGCAGGAGGCACCTGTAGTGAGTGTGGGGACAGACTGTGTGTGTGTGTGTGTGTGTGTGTGTGTGTGTGTGTGTGTGTGTGTGTGTGTGTGTGTGTGTGTGTGTGTGTGTGTGTGTGGCATCTGTAGTGAGTGTGGGGACAGTACTCCGTGTGTGTGGGACACCTGTAGTGAGTGTGGGAAAAGCAGTGTTTGTGTGTGTGTGTGTGTGTGTGTGTGTGTGTGTGTGTGTGTGTGGCATTTGTAGTGAATGTGGGACAGGACTGTGTGTGTGTGTGTGTGTGTGTGTGTGTGTGTGTGTGTGTGTGTGTGTGCGTGCATGTGTATGGCATGTGTAGGGACAGGAGTGTGTGTGTGTGTGTGTGTGTGTGTGTGTGTGTGTGTGGCATCTGCAGTGAGTGTAGGGACAGGAATCTGTGTGTGTAGCATCTGTAGTGAGTGCGGGGACAGGACTACGTGTGTGGGGCTACAGTAGTGAGACGTACAATAGTGTACATATGTTCCTGCTCTCCCTCCCCAGGAGCTGCTGACTATATCACTGATGACTGTATTGCTCTATGTAACCTGCTGCACCAGGCCAGCTGCTTTCCTGCAGGTGAGGGAGCAATAGAGGGCACCTCACCCAGAAGTTAGTATGCACCAGTTTACTCACAACACTAGGGTGATGGCTGTGACCTGGCTATTACTGTATGTATGTTCTCCCTGTGTTTGCATGGATGTAGTGCAGGGACATAACAGTTAAATTGTGTAGGGGGCGAGACAGGCTCCTGGCACTGAGAAGCCATGTGCCTCCTCAGCCTCTGACCTCACCGCATGTCACTGGTGTGTGGAGTATCATTGCTCTAAAGTAGTTACCAAACAGCAAAGAAAAAAAAACGATACCATGTGTAAAATAGCAACAGCAGACATTGATGCCCCTTACACAAGTGCACATGCCCCCAGCACATGCATATTCTCAGTGCCCAGTCTGTTCCTCCCTCCTGGGGCCCCTGGGTCACTGATGACTGTCACTCTGTGCCCATGTAACGGCCTGATCAATAAACCATTTTGTAGAGCAGCTCCCCAAAATCTCTCCAATCACAAAAAACAGCATTCTGTACCTGCGTAGTACAGTGAGGAATACTTTGGGACACACAGTTATATATTGACCAGGTTACAGTGCTGGTCGGATACAGTGCGGGTCAGACACAGTGCGGGTTACAGTGCAGGTTATATACAAAGCGGGTCGGATACAATGCAGGTTACAGTGTGGCTCAGATACAGTGCCGGTGGATAAAGGGCAGGTCGGATACAGTGTAGGTGGATTCTTTGTGGATTGTATATAGTGCAGATCGCATACAGTGCGGTTGGATACAGTGTGAGTTGGATACAGTGTGGGTCGTATACAGTGCGGGTTGGATACAGTGCAGGTCAGAGTGCGGGTTGGATATAGTGCAAGGTTGGATACAGTGCGAGATACAGTGCAGGTTGGATATACAATGTGGGTTACAGTACGGGTCAGATACAGTGAAGGTCAGAGTGCGAGTTAGATAGAGTGCGGGTTAGATACAGTGTGGGTTGGATACAGTGCAGGTTGGGTACAGTGTGTGTCACATACAGTGAGGGTTGGCTACAGTGCAAGGTCAGATACAGTGCAGGTCAGATACAGTATGGGTCGCGTACACTATGACTTGTTTATATCGTGGGTCAGATACAGCGTGGGCCGGATAAAGTGCAGGTTCCAGTGCAGGTCAAATACAGTGTGGGTTGGATACAGTGCGGATCAAATACAATACAGCTTGGATACAGTGTGGGTTGGATACAGCGCGGTGGCAGCAGTACAGGTCAAATACAATGTGGGTCAGATACAGTGTGGGTCAGATACAGCACTGGTTACAGTGCAGGTAGGATACAGTGCAGGTTAGATGCACCAATAGGGTCCTCAGTGCTGGGCTGTCAAATGTGTCTTCAATGCCAGCAGTATCAGCAGTGCAAGGGGGCCAGCGGTGTCCTTAGAGCTGTAGTGCCAGCAGGTCAGGGGTGCCAGCGGTGTCCTCAATGCTGTGGTGCCAGCAGTGTCAGTAGTGCAGGGGTGCCAGTGGTGTCATCAGTGCGGTAGTGTCTGCAGTGCAGAGGGGCCAGTGGTGTCCTCAGTGCGGTGAAGCCAGCAGTGCCGGCAATGCAGGAGTGCCGGAGGTGTCCTCAGTGCATCAGTGCCAGCAGTGTTGGCAGTGCGGGAGAGCTGGAGGTGTCCTCAGTGCACGGGTGCCAGCAGTGTCTGCAGTGCGGGAGGTGTCCTCAATGCAGGAGTGCTGGCAGTGTCCCTGTTGCAGTAGTGATGGCGGTGTCACATTGCGGGCAGTGCAGGGGTGCCGGCAGTGTGGGAGTGTCAGCAGTGTGGGTGGCGGTGGTGGCAGTGCGGGCAGCAGCTCTGTTAGCTCTGGGGGCATCAATCGTGGCCTTTGTAGCCTACTGGGACACGCTGATTGGCTGAGAGCTGTGACAGACGTCTCTCTCAGCCAATCAGTGTTCTTCCATTGGTTACTATGGAGACCGGCATCCGAAGCAAAACCTCAGGATCCGACAGCGGGATCCTGATGTTTTGATCCTGAGGTTTTGCCTCGATTGGGGATCCGGGGCAGCCAGGGAGATCCGAGCTGTGGCTTGGATCTCCCCGGATCCCCTAAGTTCACTGAGTTCGGTTCTCTGAGAACCGAACCCGTTCATCCCTAATAAAAATATAAAAAGGCATTGATGCAATCTGTAAACATCACAAATATGTGTATATTTTGCATGTTTAAAAATGTGCAAGGGATCTTTTTTTTCTTCTCTGGATTAGCTGAGGTCCTACAATTGCATTGCTTGTTGAAGCCATTACATTATATATTATTTAGAAAGAATAAATGTTCCATTGTAGGTTGCTAATGCTAATTATTCATGACAAATTGGCAAAGACAAATTGCATGTGACCAGACTACACAGTTTGCCTCCTGGGATACGGGAGTTCAGTACAGCTTCATATTAAAATCCCATTGACTGTGACAGGTCAAGTTCAATTCAAATGTAATTAAATATTGACGTCCCCAAATCCATCAGTGCTGGAACTCTTCAAAGCTTTACCACCCTCTTCAGCTATTTCCATGTAAAATAACTGCTTGTCTTCTGTCAACAGACAAGAGTTGTTTTTCCACTTATCGCACCTAGAGATAAGAGTTTGTGTTGAAATTCAAGATTAGCAGAACCACTGTGTAGAAGTACTATATTTATTGGTAATTCATTGTAAACTTCACTTAATTTCTACAAGGATCTTGTAATAGTAGTATTCATCATGATAATTCTGTACTTCATTTTGTTATTGGAATGTATTATCTCTCTCAGTTGAATGCACAATATCATTCAGGAAGATCAGTCAGAAATAAGCCAATCTCTAAATATTTTCTGTGGATAACTGATATTGTAATTAGTCGCACTACAAAATTGGGAAACATTATTTTATAACAGAAAAGTCATCCAAATGGCAATTTGGAGTTCTCTTGGCTTCAGTGCAATACTTCAGCATTGTGAAGTGTAGAGCAGTGGGAACACGGCAAAGGGTAATTTGAATGAATTTGAATTTCCATGAAAATCACCAAGACTAAGCTTACTGGTTTCCGGCACTCGATGTTGTCTGAAAAACAAGTAAAGGAGGGAGATTTTAATTTAATTTCACAGGACAATTCATTTCAATGGATGATGAAAGCCAATACAAATATATTGCTGCTTAAAACAAATCTGAAAAATGTAATGAAATAAACAATTTACTTATAAAAAATGTTATAAAAATGTAAATTATACTGTCAGCCAGGACACACTGGAACAGATCCACAGCAGTGTTGCATTGCTTTGCTGCCAGCCCCATTATATTCAAGGAGGTCAGTTCTGATCAGCATGTAAGTACTGTTTGTGATTGCTTCAACTTTTTTTTTATTACTTCTGCATTTCAATGGGCTTTCTCCATCAACTGAAAATGTATTGGCTGTTCAAAAGAATTTGCACGGGCACAACTATAATGGGTGCATAGTGTGCATTACACACAGACCCGGCTCCCCTAACCTACCTAACTTACCTCTTTGCCGATGCCACTGTCATTGCTTAGAAAAAGGCACAGGTGACATTTTCCTGAAGATCGGCACATGCACAATTAGGGAGTGTGCCAGCCCCCGTTATGGGTCTTGGTTTTGGTCTTGGATCTGTGTCTCCTTTGTGTTTTGGATCTGTATTTAGTTTTGCCAAAACCACCCTTGCGGGTTTTGGTTTTGGATCTGTTTTTATTTTTACAAAAATCATAAAATCATAAGAACAGCTAAAATCACAGAATTTGGGCATGTTTTTGTACTTACAGTATTATTAACCTCAATGACATTAATTTCCACTCATTTCCAAACAATTTTGACCACCTCAGAGCTCACAATATTGTTTTCATCCAGTTTAGGTCAAAAGGTTGTACCGAGGTAGCTGGGTGACTAAGCTAAGCAACAGTGGTATGACCTGCAGCATCACAATACGTGTATGAAAATAACACTGCAATATGACCTGCAGCATAAAAGTACACTACAGTATGACCTACAGTGTCACAATACTTGGATGAAACTGGGGTACCACCTACAGTGTCACAATACATGTATGATTATTACACTGCATTCTGACCAGCAGTGCCACAGAAAAATAATAGTATAGTACACCGGGGTATAGCACAAAATAAATATATATATATATATATATATATATATAATATATATTAGAGATGAGCGGGTTTGGTTCGTCGAGATCAGAACACCCCCGAACTTCACGTATTTTACACGGGTCCGAGGCAGCCTCGGATCTTCCCGCCATGCTCGGATAACCCGAATGAGGCTGAACGTCATCATCCCGCTCTCGGATTCTCGCGAGATTCGTATGCCATATAAAGAGCCGCACGGTGCCACCATTTTCACTCGTGCATTGGAGATTGAACGGAGAGGACGTGGCTACGTTCTCTCCCTGAAAAGCTCCATATCTGTGCTCAGTGTGCTGCAAATATCTGTGCTCAGTGTGCTGCATTGTGGGGACCACCAGTATATTATATTAGTACAGTACAGTAGGCCATTGCTGTATCTTGCAGCTCCGTGTCAGACTCAGTTGTGGACAGTATCCTGATCAGTGCTCAATATCTGCTGCATTGTAGTGTGACCAGTATATACTATATATATAATAATAGTACAGTGCAGCATTTTGGTGACCAACAGTATCTAGTTGTACAGTACAGTAGGCCATTGCTGTATCTTGCAGCTCCATGTCACTTCAAGTATCCATATTTGTGCTGCATTGTTGTGAGCAGTATATAGTAGTACAGTGCAGCATTTTGGTGACCAACAGTATATAGTTGTACAGTACAGTAGGCCCTTGCTGTATCTTGCAGCTCTGTGTCACTTCAAGTATCCATATCTGTGCTGCATTGTTGTGAGCAGTATATGTAGTAGTACAGTGCAGCATTTTGGTGACCGACAGTATATAGCTGTACAGTACAACAGTAGGCCATTGCTGTATCTTGCAGCTCCGTGTCACTTCATGTATCCATATCTGTGCTGCATGGTTGTGAGCAGTATATATTAGTGATGTGCACCGGACATTTTTCGGGTTTTGTGTTTTGGTTTTGGATTCGGTTCCGCGGCCGTGTTTTGGATTCGGACGCGTTTTGGCAAAACCTCCCTGAAAATTTTTTGTCGGATTCAGGTGTGTTTTGGATTTGGTTCTTTTTTACAAAAAACCCTCAAAAACAGCTTAAATCATAGAATTTGGGGGTCATTTTGAGCCCATAGTATTATTAACCTCAATAACCATAATTTCCACTAATTTTCAGTCTATTCTGAACACCTCACAATATTATTTTTAGTCCTAAAATTTGCACCGAGGTCGCTGGATGGCTAAGCTAAGCGACCAAAGTGGCCGACACAAACACCTGGCCCATCTAGGAGTGGCACTGCAGTGTCAGGCAGGATGGCACTTCAAAAAAATTGTCCCCAAACAGCACATGATGCAAAGAAAAAAAGAGGCGCACCAAGGTCGCTGTGTGACTAAGCTAAGCAACCCAAGTGGCCGACACAAACACCTGGCCCATCTAGGAGTGGCACTTCAGTGTCAGGCAGGATTGCACTTCAAAAAAATTGTCCCCAAACAGCACATGATGCAAAGAAAAAAAGAGGTGCACCAAGGTCGCTGTGTGACTAAGCTAAGCGACCCAAGTGGCCGACACAAACACCTGGCCCATCTAGGAGTGGCACTGCAGTGTCAGGCAGGATGGCACTTCAAAAAAATTGTCCCCAAACAGCACATGATGCAAAGAAAAAAAGAGGCGCACAAAGGTCGCTGTGTGACTAAGCTAAGCGACCCAAGCGGCCGACACAAACACCTGGCCCATCTAGGAGTGGCACTGCAGTGTCAGGCAGGATGGCACTTCAAAAAAATAGTCCCCAAACAGCACATGATGCAAAGAAAAAAAGAGGCGCACCAAGGTCGCTGTGTGACTAAGCTAAGCGACCCAAGTGGCCGACACAAACACCTGGCCCATCTAGGAGTGGCACTGCAGTGTCAGGCAGGATGGCACTTCAAAAAAATTGTCCCCAAACAGCACATGATGCAAAGAAAACTGAAAGAAAAAAGAGGTGCAAGATGGAATTGTCCTTGGGCCCTCCCACCCCCCTCCCACCAACCCTTATGTTGTATAAACAGGACATGCATACTTTAACGAACCCATCATTTCAGTGACAGGGTCTGCCACACGACTGTGACTGAAATGACTGGTTGGTTTGGGCCCCCACCAAAAAAAGAAGCAATCAATCTCTCCTTGCACAAACTGGCTCTACAGAGGCAAGATGTCCACCTCATCATCATCCTCCGATTCCTCACCCCTTTCACTGTGTACATCCCCCTCCTCACAGATTATTAATTCGTCCCCACTGGAATCCACCATCTCAGGTCCCTGTGTACTTTCTGGAGGCAATTGCTGCTGGTGAATGTCTCCACGGAGGAATTGATTATAATTAATTTTGATGAACATCATCTTCTCCACTTTTTCTGGAAGTAACCTCGTATGCCGATTGCTGACAAGGTGAGCAGCTGCACTAAACACTCTTTCGGGGTACACACTGGAGGGAGGGCAACTTAGATAGAATAAAGCCAGTTTGTGCAAGGGCCTCCAAATTGCCTTTTTTTCCTGCCAGTATACGTACGGACTGTCTGACGTGCCTACTTGGATGCGGTCACTCATATAATCCTCCACCATTCTTTCAATGGTGAGAGAATCATATGCAGTGACAGTAGATGACATGTCAGTAATCGTTGGCAGGTCCTTCAGTCCGGACCAGATGTCAGCACTCGCTCCAGACTGCCTTGCATCACCGCCAGCAGGTGGGCTCGGAATTCTTAGCCTTTTCCTCGCACCCCCAGTTACGGGAGAATGTGAAGGAGGAGATGTTGACGGGTCACGTTCCGCTTGACTTGACAATTTTCTCACCAGCAGGTCTTTGAACCTCTGCAGACTTGTGTCTGCCGGAAAGAGAGATACAACGTAGGTTTTAAATCTAGGATCGAGCACGGTGGCCAAAATGTAGTGCTCTGATTTCAACACCCGTGAATCCTTTGCCTATATCGTGGGCAGATGTATAGGCTTGAATGGCCTTTTGCTGCTCCTCCATCCTCTGAAGCATATAGAGGGTTGAATACCACCTCTTGCTTCAGATGATGGCAGGGCAGGTTCAGGAATGTTTCAGCAATTCTTCGGGCCACCGACAGCATCTCTTGCACGCCCCTGTCGTTTTTTAAATAATTCTGCACCACCAAATTCAATGTATGTGCAAAACATGGGACGTGCTGGAATTTGCCCAGATGTAATGCACGCACAATATTGGTGGCGTTGTCCGATGTCACAAGTCCCCAGGAGAGTCCAATTGGGGTTAGCCATTCTGCGATGATCTTCCTCAGTTTCCCTAAGAGGTTGTCAGCTGTGTGCCTCTTCTGGAAAGCGGTGATACAAAGCGTAGCCTGCCTAGGAACAAGTTGGCGTTTGCGAGATGCTGCTACTGGTGCCGCCGCTGCTGTTCTTGCTGCGGGAGGAAATACATCTACCCAGTGGGCTGTCACAGTCATATAGTCCTGAGTCTGCCCTGCTCCACTTGTCCACATGTCCGTGGTTAAGTGGACATTGGGTACAACTGCATTTTTTAGGACACTGGTGACTCTTTTTCTGAAGTCTGTGTACATTTTCGGTATCGCCTGCCTAGAGAAATGGAACCTAGATGGTATTTGGTACCGGGGACACAGTACCTCAATCAAGTCTCTAGTTGCCTCTGAATTAACGGTGGATACCAGAACCACGTTTCTCACAACCCAGGCTGCCAAGGCCTGAGTTATCTGCTTTGCAGCAGGATGACTGCTGTGATATTTCATCTTCCTCGCAAAGGACTGTTGGACAGTCAATTGCTTACTGGAAGTAGTACAAGTGGTCTTCCGACTTCCCCTCTGGGATGACGATCGACTCCCAGCAGCAACAACAGCAGCGCCAGCAGCAGTAGGCGTTAATCTCAAGGATGCATTGGAGGAATCCCAGGCAGGAGAGGACTCGTCAGACTTGCCAGTGACATGGCCTGCAGGACTATTGGCTTTCCTGTGTAAGGAGGAAATTGACACTGAGGGAGTTGGTGGTGTGGTTTGCAGGAGCTTGGTTACAAGAGGAAGGGATTTAGTTGTCAGTGGACTCCTTCCGCTGTGACCCAAAGTTTTTGAACTTGTCACTGACTTCTGATGAATGCGGTCCAGGTGACGTATAAGGGAGGATGTTCCTAGGTGGTTAACGTCCTTACCCCTACTTATTACAGCTTGACAAAGGCAACACACGGCTTGACACCTGTTGTCCGCATTTGTGTTGAAATAATTCCACACCGAAGAGCTGATTTTTTTTGTATTTTGACCAGGCATGTCAATGGCCATATTCGTCCCACGGACAACAGGTGTCTCCCCGGGTACCTGACTTAAACAAACCACCTCACCATCAGAATCCTCCTTGTCAATTTCCTCCCCAGCGTCAGCAACACCCATATCCTCATCCTGGTGTACTTCAACAGTGACATCTTCAATTTGACTATCAGGAACTGGACTGCGGGTGCTCCTTCCAGCACTTGCAGGGGGCGTGCAAATGGTGGAAGGCACAAGCTCATCTTCCCGTCCAGTGTTGGGAAGGTCAGGCATCGCAACCGACACAATTGGACTCTCCTTGGGGATTTGTGATTTAGAAGAACGCACAGTTCTTTGCTGTGCTTTTGCCAGCTTAAGTCTTTTCATTTTTCTAGCGAGAGGATGAGTGCTTCCATCCTCATGTGAATCTGAACCATTAGCCATGAACATAGGCCAGGGCCTCGGCCATTCCTTGCCACTCCGTGTCGTAAATGGCATATTGGCAAGTTTACGATTCTCCTCAGATGCTTTCAATTTTGATTTTTGGGTCATTTTACTGAACTTTTGTTTTTTGGATTTTTCATGCTCTCTACTATGACATTGGGCATCGGCCTTGGCAGACGACGTTGATGGCATTTCATCGTCTCGGCCATGACTAGTGGCAGCAGCTTCAGCACGAGGTTGAAGTGGATCTTGAACTTTCCCTATTTTAACCTCTACATTTTGGTTCTCCATTTTTTAATGTGTGGAATTATATGCCAGTATCAATAGCAATGGCCTATTACTATATATACTGCGCACAACTGAAATGCACCACAGGTATGGATGGATAGTATACTTGACGACACAAAGGTAGGTACAGCAGTGGCCTACTGTACCGTACTGCTATATATTATATACTGGTGGTCAGCAAACTGTGCAAAACTGAAATGCACCACAGGTATGGATGGATAGTATACTTGATGACACAGAGGTAGGTACAGCAGTGGCCTACTGTACCGTAATGCTATATATTATATACTGGTGGTCAGCAAACTGTGCAAAAATGAAATGCACCACAGGTATGGATGGATAGTATACTTGACGACACAGAGGTAGGTACAGCAGTGGCCTTCTGTACCGTACTCCTATATATTATATACTGGTGGTCAGCAAACTGTGCAAAAATGAAATGCACCACAGGTATGGATGGATAGTATACTTGACGACACAGAGGTAGGTACAGCAGTGGCCTACTGTACCGTACTGCTATATATTATATACTGGTTGTCAGCAAACTGTGCAAAACTGAAATGCACCACAGGTATGGATGGATAGTATACTTGACGACACAGAGGTAGGTACAGCAGTGGCCTACTGTACCGTAATGCTATATATTATATACTGGTGGTCAGCAAACTGTGCAAAAATGAAATGGACCACAGGTATGGATGGATAGTATACTTGACGACACAGAGGTAGGTACAGCAGTGGCCTACTGTACCGTAATGCTATATATTATATACTGGTGGTCAGCAAACTGTGCAAAAATGAAATGCACCACAGGTATGGATGGATAGTATACTTGACGACACAGAGGTAGGTACAGCAGTGGCCTTCTGTACCGTACTCCTATATATTATATACTGGTGGTCAGCAAACTGTGCAAAAATGAAATGCACCACAGGTATGGATGGATAGTATACTTGACGACACAGAGGTAGGTACAGTAGTGGCCTACTGTACCGTACTGCTATATATTATATACTGGTGGTCAGCATACTGTGCAAAAATGAAATGCACCACAGGTATGGATGGATAGTATACTTGACGACACAGAGGTAGGTACAGCAGTGGCCTTCTGTACCGTACTCCTATATATTATATACTGGGGGTCCTCAAACTGTGCAAAAATGAAATGCACCACAGGTATGGATGGATAGTATACTTGACGACACAGAGGTAGGTAAAGCAGTGGCCTACTGTACCGTACTGCTATATATTATATACTGGTGGTCAGCAAACTGTGCAAAAATGAAATGCACCACAGGTATGGATGGATAGTATACTTGACAACACAGAGGTAGGTACAGCAGTGGCCTACTGTACCGTACTGCTATATATTATATACTGGTGGTCAGCAAACTGTGCAAAAATGAAATGCACCACAGGTATGGATGGATAGTATACTTGACGACACAGAGGTAGGTACAGCAGTGGCCTACTGTACCGTTCTGCTATATATTATATACTGGTGGTCAGCAAACTGTGCAAAAAGTAAATGTACCACAGGTATGGATGGATAGTTTACTTGACGACACAGAGGTAGGTACAGCAGTGGCCTACTATACCGTACTGCTATATATTATATACTGGTGGTCAGCAAACTGTGCAAAAATGAAATGCACCACAGGTATGGATGGATAGTATACTTGACGACACAGAGGTAGGTACAGCAGTGGCCTACTGTACCGTAATGCTATATATTATATACTGGTGGTCAGCAAACTGTGCAAAAATGAAATGCACCACAGGTATGGATGGATAGTATACTTGACGACACAGAGGTAGGTACAGCAGTGGCCTACTGTACCGTACTGCTATATATTATATACTGGTGGTCAGCAAACTGTGCAAAAATGAAATGCACCACAGGTATGGATGGATAGTATACTTGACGACACAGAGGTAGGTACAGCAGTGGCCTACTGTACCGTAATGCTATATATTATATACTGGTGGTCAGCAAACTGTGCAAAACTGAAATGCACCACAGGTATGGATGGATAGTATACTTGACGACACAGAGGTAGGTACAGCAATGGCCTTCTGTACCGTACTCCTACTGTATATATTATATACTGGTGGTCAGCAAAATTATACACTGTACTCCTACTATATAATGTCTACAATGCAGCACAGATATGGAGTGTTTTTCAGGCAGACAACGTATACTGGTGGTCACTGGTCAGCAAAACTCTGCACTGTACTCCTCCTATATAATATTATACTGGTGGTCCCCAGTCCCCACAATAAAGCAGCACACTGAGCACAGATATGGAGTGTTTTTCAGGCAGACAACGTATACTGGTGGTCACTGTCAGCAAAACTCTGCACTGTACTCCTGCTATATAATACAGCTGCTCCCCAGTCCCCACAATTAAGCAGTGTGAGCACAGATATATGCAGCACACTGAGCACAGATAAGGATCGTTTTTTTCAGGCAGAGAACGGATAAAACTGGTGGTCACTGATCAGCAAAACTCGGCACTGTACTCCTCCTATATTATACAGCTGCTCCCCAGTCCTCCCCACAATTAAGCAATAAAGCACAATCAAGTTCAACAATAAAAACGCACAGAGAGGACACCAGCCACGTCCTCTCCCTGACATTTCCAATGCACGAGTGAAAATGGCGGCGATGCGCGGCTGCTTATATAGAATCCGAATCTCGCGAGAATCCGACAGCGGGATGATGACGTTCGGGCGCGCTCGGGTTAAACGAGCCATACGGGAGAATCCGAGTATGCCTCGGACCTGTGTAAAATGGGTGAAGTTCGGGTGGGTTCGGTTTCCGAGGAACCGAACCCGCTCATCACTAGTATATATAGTAGTACAGTGCAGCATTTTGGTGGCCAACAGTATATAGTTGTACAGTACAGTAGGCCATTGCTGTATCTTGCAGCTCCATGTCACTTCAAGTATCCATATTTGTGCTGCATTGTTGTGAGCAGTATATAGTAGTACAGTGCAGCATTTTGGTGACCAACAGTATATAGTTGTACAGTACAGTAGGCCATTGCTGTATCTTGCAGCTCCGTGTCACTTCAAGTATCCATATCTGTGCTGCATTGTTGTGAGCAGTATATATAGTAGTACAGTGCAGCATTTTGGTGACCAACAGTATATAGCTGTACAGTACAGTAGGCCATTGCTGTATCTTGCAGCTCCGTGTCACTTCAAGTATCCATATCTGTGCTACATTGTTGTGAGCAGTATATATAGTAGTACAGTGCAGCATTTTGGAGACCAGCAGTATATAGTTGTACAGTACAGTAGGCCATTGCTGTATCTTGCAGCTCCGTGTCACTTCAAGTATCCATATATGTGCTGCCTTGTTGTGAGCAGTATGTAGTAGTACAGTGCAGCATTTTGGTGACCAACAGTATATAGTTGTACAGTATAGTAGGCCATTGCTGTATCTTGCAGCTCCGTGTCACTTCAAGTATCCATATCTGTGCTGCATTGTTATGAGCAGTATATTGTAGTATAGTGCAGCATTTTGGTGACCAACAGTATATAGTTGTACAGTATAGTAGGCCATTGCTGTACCTTGCAGCTCCGTGTCACTTCAAGTATCCATATCTGTGCTGCATTGTTGTGAGCAGTATATATAGTAGTACAGTGCAGCATTTTGGTGACCAACAGTATCAAGTTGTACAGTACAGTAGGCCATTGCTGTATCTTGCAGCTCCGTGTCACTGCAAGTATCCATATCTGTGCTGCATTGTTGTGAGCAGTATATAGTAGTACAGTGCAGCATTTTGGTGACCAACAGTAAATAGCTGTACAGTACAGTAGGCTATTGCTGTATCTTGCAGCTCGTGTCACTTCAAGTATCTATATCTGTGCTGCATTGTTGTGAGCAGTATATGTAGTAGTACAGTGCAGCATTTTGACTGACAGTATATAGTTGTACAGTACAGTAGGCCATTGCTGTATCTTGCAGCTCCATGTCACTTCAAGTATCCATATCTGTACTGCATTGTTGTGAGCAGTATATAGTAGTACAGTGCAGCATTTTGGTGACCAACAGTATATAGTTGCACAGTACAGTAGGCCATTGCTGTATCTTGCAGCTCCGTGTTACTGCAAGTATCCATATCTGTGCTGCATTGTTGTGAGCTGTATATATAGTAGTACAGTGCAGCATTTTACTGACCAACAGT
This sequence comes from Pseudophryne corroboree, assembly GCF_028390025.1. NCBI lineage: Eukaryota > Metazoa > Chordata > Amphibia > Anura > Myobatrachidae > Pseudophryne > Pseudophryne corroboree. The sequence continues at coordinate 279,208,956 of NC_086450.1, forward strand.
ATATAGCTGTACAGTGCAGTAGGCCATTGCTGTATCTTGCAGCTCCGTGTCACTTCAAGTAACCATATCTGTGCTGCATTGTTATGAGCAGTATATAGTAGTACAGTGCAGCATTTTTGTGACCAACAGTATATAGTTGTATTGTACAGTAGGCCATTGCTGTATCTTGCTGCTCCGTGTCACTTCAAGTATCCATATCTGTGCTGCATTGTTGTGAGCAGTATATATAGTAGTACAGTGCAGCATTTTAGTGACCAACAGTATATAGCTGTACAGAACAGTAGGCCATTGCTGTATCTTGCAGCTCCGTGTCACCTCAAGTATCCATATCTGTGCTGCATTGTTGTGAGCAGTATATATAGTAGTATAGTGCAGCATTGCAGTGACCAGCATACTACAGTACAATAGTCCAGTGCTGTTCTTGCTGCTCAGTGTCAGTTCTCCGTAGTATCATCAGTGCTTTGTAAAATCAGTGCTCAGTATAGTCAGTGATTGATCAGTATAATCAGTTCTCAGTATAATCAGTGCGCTGTTTGACGTGCGCCCGTTTTCCACCATTAGTGCATTGGAATTTAGACAGTTGATTAAGTTATTGTGTCCCCGGTACAAATTCCCATCTAGATTCTACTTCACTAGGCAGGTGATAGCGAGATTTTACCAATTAATATCAGTGATTTATAATTAATTATTAATTACAGTGATCTTGCCAAATGATTCCAGTGATTTTGTCATTTTCTTCCAGTGATTTGGACCAATAATACCATTGATTAGAACGAATAATTCCTGTGATTTTGTCATTTTCTTCCAGTGATTTGGACAAATAAGACCATTGATTAGAACGAATAATTCCTGTGATATTGAGGTGTTTGTGTCGCTTAGCTTAGCCGTCCAGCGATTACAGTGCACCTCTTTTTCTCTTTTCTGTGCATCATGTGCTGTTTGGGGCCAATTTTTTGAAGTTCCATCCTGTCTGCCACTGCAGTGCCACTCCTAGATGGGCCAGGTGTTTGTGCCGGCCACTTGGGTCGCTTAGCTTAGTCATCCAGCAACCTTGGTGCAAATTTTAGGACTAAAAATAATATTGTGAGGTGTTCAGTGTTCGGAATAGACTGGAAATGAGTGGAAATTATGGTTATTGAGGTTAATAATACTATAGGATCAAAATTACCCCCAAATTCTATGATTTAAGCTGTTTTTGAGGGTTTTTTTTTTAAAAAAACACCCCAATCCAAAACACACCCGAATCCGACAAAAATTTTTCAGGGAGGTTTTGCCAAAACGCGTCCGAATCCAAAACACGACCGCGGAACCGAATCCAAAACCAAAACACAAAACCCGAAAAATTTCCGGTGCACATCTCTAATTTGGATATTGGATATTCAACCTTTATAGCTTGCAACATGTAGTGACAGCTTAGGTAAGTGATGCACTGCTATGATATGACAATGGGGGTAATTCAGATCTGATTGGAGATGTGCTAAATTTAGCACATTTTCGATCAGTTTCTCACACATGCAGGAGGACGCCCAGCACAGGACTAGTCCACCCCGCATGTCTGGCCCTACCCCCCTGCAAGGGTGCCAAAGCATCGCACAGCGGTGATGTATTTGCACCCGCTGAGAAGCTCCCTGCCAGCGCAGCTCATGTGCTGGCAGGCCGCTACTCACCACGCCCTGGGTCGCAGCGGCGTGTGACGTCACACAGTTGTTGCGGTCCGGACACACTTCCGTTGTCCGGACTGCGCCCTGCCAAATGGCTTTCTAACACTGTTGGCAGTGTTAGAACGCCCCCCTCCCGCCCCGTGACCGCCTCTGCCTGATTTAGCATCTCACTGGGCTCCCGGGGTGCATGTGCGCACTCCACACAGGGATTCAGACTGTGATCGCTGCCGCTGCAGCAATCCAGTCTGAATTAGGCCCTATGCCTGGTGCAGAAACGGGCATTACCAGTTTCACACTCCTCACATGCAGAATCAGGAAGTAAGCTCTCTGCCTTTTTAGTCAGTTGTTAATAAAGATAGTAAAAAAAAAACTCTCAATGCTTTAGCTATACGTGATTCAGGAGACCCGAGGTGATGAGACTTCAAAGTGTCATGTCAATCCAATGCATCTCTGTTATAACTGCTGAGGGGATGACCTAATGTTCATTCCCCTCAACAGGGCTTTTTTGGTACAAATTGGTTTAGCTCCTCCTGCTTTGATAACAGGACAAGTGAAAGCAGCCTTTTCTTTCTATAAATGTTTTTTTAGTACATGGAGACATACTGTAAGTTTGTGTGCTGTCTTTGCAAGAATTTCTTGACATGAATATAATTGCTTCTAAGCAGATATGGGAAACTGGAAACTACACTGGAAAATTGTTAATGAGTTATTCATTATAATTAATTATTAAATGCTCATTAGTATGTTTGCTTCACTGTTATCAAGACCCCCATCATTCAACATGCTCCAGTTGTGACATTTGTTTTTCCTGACCATAACACAATGTGTTAGAGATAAGGAACCCATTTTAAATATTTTTTTTTATGTCAAAATTATACAGTTGGTCCATATTGTAAATCATTTCTCAAAACTTCAGCATAAAAACTTAATTCATACCCATCTATAATAAATCTTATCTGTAAATAAACTGACATTTGATCAGTACATGTGTTTGGAAAGCAAATTAATGTATTAAAAAAAATTATATTACGTTCTCAGTAGATATGAGCGGGTTTGGTTCCCTGGGAACCGAACCCCGAAACATTGCGATCCGAGGCGGGATCCATGTCCGACTCGGGACTTCCCGACCTAATTCGGATCCTGAAGCGAGGCCGAATGTTATCTTACCGATGTCAGATTCTCGTGGGTTTTGGATTCTATATAAGTCCTGTGCATCGGAGCTATCTTCACTCCGACTGTGGAGAGTATACTGGACAGACGTGTCCGTCTCCAGTACTGTGTCTGGCGTGGCATGGAGCGGTTGCTCTGTCTGATGTATCTGAAAAAAGGGTGCTCTCTCTGTCTGCTGTATCTGAAAAGGGTGCTTTCTCTGTCTGATGTATCTGAAAAAAGGGTGCTCTCTCTGTCTGCTGTATCTGAAAGGGGTGCTCTCTCCGTCTGCTGTATCTGAAAGGGGTGCTCTCTCTATCTGCTGTATCTGAAAGGGGTGCTCTCTCTGTCTGATGTATCTGAAAGGGGTGCTTTCTCTGTCTGATGTATCTGAAAAAAGGGTGCTCTCTCTGTCTGCTGTATCTGAAAAAAGGGTGCTCTCTCTGTCTGATGTATCTGAAAAAAGGGTGCTCTCTCTGTCTGCTGTATCTGAAAAAAGGGGTGCTCTCTCTGCTTGCTATATCTGAAAGGGGTGATTTGTCTGTCCATCCAGGGGCTCTGCCCCAGTGTAAAATTAAAATAATGAAAGCTAAAAACAAAAAGCCTAAAATTATAATTATAAAAATAGGATTTTAATACCTACCAGTAAATCCTTTTCTCTTAGTCCGTAGAGGATGCTGGGGACTCCGTAAGGACCATGGGGTATAGATGGGATCCGCAGTAGACATGGGCACTCTATAAGACTTTGAATGGGTGTGAACTGGCTCCTCCCTCTATGCCCCTCCTCCAGACTCCAGTTATAGGAACTGTGCCCAGGGAGACGGACATTTAGAGGAAAAGGATTTATTTAATTATTCTAAACTAAGGTGAGATACATACCAGCTTATACCACTAACACGCTGTACAACATGGCATTCAACAACAACGCATGCAACGGCATGACCAACAACAGTCACAGATTGACTGAACTCAATGCAGCATGAGCATAACTATAACCAAACTGCAGACACAGCCCGCACTGGGACGGGCGCCCAGCATCCTCTACGGACTAAGAGAAAAGGATTTACCGGTAGGTATTAAAATCCTATTTTCTCATACGTCCCAGAGGATCCTGGGGATGCTTCAAGAACCATGGGGTTTATACCAAAGCTCTAGAACGGGTGGGAGAGTGCGGATGACTTTGCAGCACCAATTGACCAAACAAGAGGTCCTTCTCAGCCAGGGTATCAAACTTGTAAAACTTCGCAAAGGTGTTTGAACCCGACCAAGTAGCAGCTCGGCAAAGTTTTAACGCCGAGACTCCCCGGTCAGCCGCCCAGGATGAACCCACCTTTCTTGTAGAATGGGCTTTTACCGATTTCGGCAAAGGCAAGCCTGCCATAGAATGACCCTGCTGAATTGTATTACAAATCCAGCGCGCAATAGTCTGCTTAGAAGCAGGAGCCCCAATCTTGTTGGGAGCCCACAGGACAAACAGAGCCTGGCGACATAGATCTTCAAAGCTCTGACCACATATAGAAACTTTGACTCCGCCAAGGCGTCAGTGGCCACTGGCACCACAATTGGCTGGTTAACATGAAATGATGAAACCACTTTTGGCAGAAATTGCTGACGAGTTCTCAACTCCGCTCTATCAGCATGGAAAACCAAATAGAGGCTTTTGTGAGACAAAGCCCGCCAACTCAGACACTCGCCTTGCAGACGCTAAGGCCAACAACATGACCACTTTCCAAGTAAGGAATTTTAACTCAACCTTGCGCAAAGGTTCAAACCAATGTGATTGCAAGAATTGCAACACCACATTAAGGTCCCATGGTGCCACTGGGGGCACAAAAGGAGGTTGGATGTGCAGCACGCCTTTTACGAAGGTCTGAACTTTTGGAAGGGAGGCCAATTCTTTTTTAAAAAAGATCGAGAAGGCCAAAATCTGTACTTTAATAGAGCCTAACTTTAGGCCCGTATCCACACCTGCTTGTAGGAAATGGAGCAAACGCCCCAGGTGAAATTCTTCCATAGGAGCCTTCTTGGATTCACACCAAGACACATATTTTCTCCAAATACGGTGGTAATGCTTTGCCGTTACTACTTTTCTAGCCTGAAGAAGTGTAGGAATGACTTCACTGGGAATACCCTTTCGGGCTAGGATTTGGCGTCCAACCGCCACGCCGTCAAACGCAGCCGCGGTAAGTCCTGATACAAGCACGGCCCCTGTTGTAACAGGTCCTCCCGAAGAGGAAGAGGCCAGGGATCCTCTATGAACAACTCCTGAAGATCTGGATACCTTTTTGGCCAATCCGGAACAATGAGGATCGCCTGAACCCTTGTTCTTCTTATAATTTTTATCACCTTTGGAATGAGTGGAAGTGGAGGGAACACATAGACCAACTGAAACACCCACGGTGTCACTAGGGTGTCCACCGCTGTCGCTTGAGGGTTCCTTGACCTGGAACAATATCTCTGAAGTTTCTTGTTGAGGCGGGACGCCATCATGTCCACTTGAGGAACTCCCCAACGACTCGTCACTTCTGCAAAGACCTCTTGATGAAGACCCCACTCTCCTGGATGGAGATCGTGTCTGCTGAGGAAGTCTGCTTCTCCTGGAATGAAGACTGCTGACAGAGCGCTGGCATGTTTTTCCGCCCAGCGAAGAATCTTCGTGGCCTTGGCCATTGCCGCTCTGCTCTTTGTTCCGCCCTGGCGGTTTATGTACGCCACTGCTGTCACGGTGTCTGACTGAATCAAGGCCGGCAGACCTCGAAGAAGATGTTATGCTTGCAGTATGCTGTTGTAGATGGCTCTTAATTCCAGAATGTTTATGTGTAGACAAGCGTCCTGGCTCGACCACTTTCCCTGAAAGTTTCTTCCCTGTGTGACTGCTCCCCAGCCTCGGAGGCTTGCATCTGTGGTCACCAGGATCCAATCCTGAATCCCGAACCTGCGTCCATCCAGAAGGTGAGAACTGTGCAGCCACCACAGAAGGGAAATCCTGGTGCTGGGAGATAGAATTATTTTCCGGTGCATGTCCAGGTGAGACCCGGACCACTGGTCCAACAGGTTCCATTGAAACACCCTGGCATGGAACCTGCCATGCGGAATGGCCTCGTAGGCCCCCACCATCTTCCCCAGCAACCGAGTGCAGTGAAGAACAGACACCCTTGCTGGTTTCAGAATCTGTTTTACCATGTTCTGTATTTCCAGAGTTTTTTCCACTGGAAGAAAAACTCTCTGCAATTCTGTATCCAGAATCATACCCAGGAACGACAGCCGTGTCGTTGGATCCAACTGTGATTTTGGCAAATTTAGGAGCCAACCGTGTTGTTGCAGAATCGTCAGTGAAAGGGCAACATTCTTCAACAATTGTTCCTTGGACCTCGCCTTTATGAGGAGATCGTCTAAGTACGGGATAATTGTGATTCCCTGCTTGCGCAGGAGAACCATCATTTCCGCCATTACTTTGGTGAAAATCCTCGGAGCCGTGGACAGCCCAAACGGCAAAGTCTGAAATTGGTAATGACAATCCTGCACAGCAAATCTCAGGTAAGTCTGATGTGGAGGATATATGGGGACATGGAAGTAGGCATCTTTTATGTCGACCGACACCATAAAATCTCCCTCCTCCAGACTGGAGATCACTGCTCGTAGAGATTCCATCTTGAATTTGAATTTTTTGAGAAAGAAGTTGTGTGATTTTAGATTTAGAATCGGTCTGACTGAGCCATCTGGCTTTGGGACCACAAACAGGCTCGAATAAAAGCCTTCCCTTTGTTGAGCTGGGGGTACCGTGACAATCACTTGATTTTGACACAACTTTAGTATCACAGCGCTTACTATCTCCCTTTCTGGAAGAGAAGCTGGCAAGGCCGATTTGAAAAATCAGTGAGGGGGCACGTCTTGAAACTCTAACTTGTACCCTTGGGTTATTATTTCCAATATCCAAGGATCCAGGTCCGAGTGCACCCAGACCTGACTGAAGAGTCGGAGACGGGCCCCCACCGGTGCGGACTCCCGCAGAGGAGCCCCAGCGTCATGCGGTGGATTTGGTAGAAGCCGGAGAGGACTTCTGCTATTGGGAACTTGCCACAGCCTGTGACCTTTTTCTCCTTCCTCTTCCTCTCGCAGCAAGGAAGGAGGACCCTCGTCCTTTTTTAATTTATTGGGCCGAAAGGACTGCATCTGATAGTGGGGCATTTTCTTCTGTTGTGCCGGAACATAAGATAAAAATGACAACTTACCCGCGGTAGCCGTAGACACCAGGTCAGTGAGGCCGTCACCAAACAAGATCTCTGCCGTGAAACCGTAGAGACTCCATCGCCTTCTTAGAGTCAGCGTCAGCATTCCATTGATGAATCCACAACGCTCTTCTCGCTGAAACTGCCATGGCATTGGCCCTTGATCCCAAAAGGCCAATTTCCCTCACTTCTTCTTCTAAATATGCTGCAGCTTTCCTGATGTGAACCAGAGTCAAAAGCACACTATCCCTGTCTAGGGTATCTACCTCAGATGATAAGTTATCTGCCCACCTTTCAATAGCGCTACTCACCCATGCCGCAGCAACGGCAGGCCTGAGTAGCGCCCCCGTAGTGACATAAATGGATTTTCGTGTATTTTCCTGCTTACGATCCGCAGGATCTTTTAGGGCTGCCGTGTCAGGGGATGGGAGCCCCACCTTTTTGGAAAGACGCGATAAAGCTTTGTCTACCGTAGGGATTGACTCCCACCTTTCCCTGTCCCAAGCAGGGAACGGATACGCCACTGGAATTCTTTTGGGAACATGAATCCTTTTGTCAGGATTTTCCCAAGCTTTTACAAAAAGTGCGTTCAGCTCATTTCTTTCCTTTATACATACAGACCCTAGTATCAGGAACAGCAAGGTCCTCAGCGATATGTAATACTTCCTTTATTGCCATAATCATGTACTGAATACTCTTAGCCAGTTTCGGATGTAATCTGGCATCACTATAGTCGATACTGGAACCAGAGTCCGTGTCGGTATGTGTATCAGTTATCTGGGTAAATGCACGTTTCTGTGACCCCGAAGGGGTCTGGGCCTGTGACAAAGCATCTTCCATGGATTTCCTCCATATCTGGTTCTTAGACTCAGATTTATCAAATCTCTTAGCCAACTTAGTCACATTTACGTTTAAAACACTCAACATATTCACTCAATCATCCGTCTGCGGTGCCAACACTGCCACTCTCACAGAATTGTCTGTCCCCACTCCAGCCTCCTCCTGGGAAGAGCATTCAGCCTCAGACATGTCGACACACACACGTACCGACAGCCACAACCACACTGGGGCTATAGGAGACAGACCCACAATAAAGCCTGCCAGAGAGACACAGAGAGAGTTCTGCCAGCTCACACCCAGCGCCTATCCCAGTACTGAAGCCAGCACAAGACTGCCCAGACCTGCTAGCGCTTTTTACATATAATAATAAATCACCAAATCACTAGTGCCCCCCACGTTTTGCACCCTGTTACTTGCACAGCAGTGTGGAGGTCAGGGCCAGCGTCTCTGCAGCCTTCTGTGAAGAAAAAAATGGCGCTGGTCAGAGCTGTGCGGGCTAAGCCCCGCCCACTACATGGCGCGCTTCAGTCCCGCTCAAAAAATCTTTATACTGGTGGGGGTCCCTTAACTAGTGCCTGGGCACTGTTATGTCCTATGCCAGTGGTGTTTGAGGTCCCCCATGCTGCCCAGCCCCCCCCCCCCCTCGCGCCCTGCACCCTGCAGTGCCGTGATCTGTGTGGGAGCATGGTGCGCAGCGCGGCTGCTGCGCGGTACCTCAAACGCCATCTTCTGCCGTCACTAAAGTCTTCTGATTTTCTCATACTCACCCGGCTTCTATCTTCTGGCTCTGTGAGGAGGGTGACGGCGCGGCTCCGGGAACGAGCAGCTAGGCGTACCAAGTGATCGAACCCTCTGGAGCTAATGGTGTCCAGTAGCCTAAGAAGCAGAGCCCTTGAACTTAGAAGAAGTAGGTCTGCTTCTCTCCCCTCAGTCCCACGATGCAGGGAGCCTGTTGCCAGCAGGTCTCATTGAAAATAACAAACCTAATAAAAGTCTTTTTCTGAGAAACTCTGGAGAGCTCCTCAGTGTGCATCCAGTCTCACTGGGCACAGAATATAACTGGAGTCTGGAGGAGGGGCATAGAGGGAGGAGCCAGTTCACACCCATTCAAAGTCTTATAGTGTGCCCATGTCTCCTGCGGATCCCGTCTATACCCCATGGTTCTTGAAGCATCCCCAGCATCCTCTATGACGTATGAGAAATAAATATATATATATATATATATATATATATATATATATATTTTGTTTGTGCTGTACCCCAGTGCACTATACAATTTTTATTATATTTTCAGAAGTGCTGTGACACTGCCGGTCAGGCGCAGTATATTATTTCCTACTCATAAACGTATTATGCAATGCTGTTGGTGAAGTCAACTGCAGTGTTGTTGTTATATGTATGTTCTGACTAGTGATGAGCGGGTTCGGATCCTCGGGATCCGAACCCGCCCGAACTTCACCTTTTTTTTCACGGGTCCGAGCGACTCGATCCTCCCGCCTTGCTCGGTTAACCCGAGCGTGCCCGAACGTCATCATTCCGCTGTCGGATTCTCGCGAGATTCGGATTCTATATAAGGAGCCGCGCGTCGCCGCCATTTTCACACGTGTATTGAGATTGATAGGGAGAGGACGTGGCTGGTGTCCTCTCCGTTATAGCAGAAAAGACTGAGTGACTTAGTTATAATTGTGGGGAGGATTGGGGACGGGGAGCAGCTGTTAGGGAGTACAGTGCAGGGTTTTGATTATAATACCACCAGTGAGTTTAATCCGTTGTTTCTCTGCCTGAAAAAAACGCTCCACCATATCTGTGCTCACTCAGTGTGCTGCACTGCTGCATATATCTGTGCTGAGTGCACTGCTCACACTGCCTAATTGTGGGGACTGGGGAGCAGTTATAGCAGGAGTACAGTGCACAGTTTTGCTGACAGTGACCACCAGTCCAGTATACGTTTTTCTGCCTGAAAAACACTCCTGTGGTGGCTTTTTTTTTCTTCATACTAGTTTAGCAGTCTGCTGACAGTGTCCACCAGGTCCATTATTATTATTATACAGTATATTATAGATATATATATATAGCAGTACGGTAGGCCACGGCTGTACCTACCTCTGTGTCGTCAGTGCACTCGTCGTCCATAAGTAATATAATACTATACTATCCATCCATCTACATTGTATACCTGTGGTGGTTTTTTTTTTTCTTCATACTAGTTTAGCAGTCTGCTGACAGTGTCCACCAGGTCCGTTATTATTATACAGTATATTATATATATATATATAGCAGTACGGTAGGCCACGGCTGTACCTACCTCTGTGTCGTCAGTGCACTCGTCGTCCATAAGTAATATAATACTATACTATCCATCCATCTACATTGTATACCTGTGGTGGTTTTTTTCTTCCTTCATACTAGTTTAGCAGTCTGCTGACAGTGTCCACCAGGTCCGTTATTATTATACAGTATATTATATATATATATAGCAGTACGGTAGGCCACGGCTGTACCTACCTCTGTGTCGTCAGTGCACTCGTCGTCCATAAGTAATATAATACTATACTATCCATCCATCTACATTGTATACCTGTGGTGGTTTTTTTTTTCTTCATACTAGTTTAGCAGTCTGCTGACAGTGTCCACCAGGTCCGTTATTATTATTATACAGTATATTATATATATATATATATATATATATAGCAGTACGGTAGGCCACGGCTGTACCTACCGCTGTGTCGTCAGTGCACTCGTCGTCCATAAGTAATATAATACTATACTATAGTATCCATCCATCTACATTGTATACCTGTGGTGGCTTTTTTTTCCTTCATACTAGTTTAGCAGTCTGCTGACAGTGTCCACCAGGTCCGTTATTATTATTATACAGTATATTATATATATATATATATATAGCAGTACGGTAGGCCACGGCTGTACCTACCTCTGTGTCGTCAGTGCACTCGTCGTCCATAAGTAATATAATACTATACTATCCATCCATCTACATTGTATACCTGTGGTGGTTTTTTTTTTTCTTCATACTAGTTTAGCAGTCTGCTGACAGTGTCCACCAGGTCCGTTATTATTATACAGTATATTATATATATATATATATATATATATATAGCAGTACGGTAGGCCACGGCTGTACCTACCTCTGTGTCATCAGTGCACTCGTCGTCCATAAGTAATATAATACTATACTATCCATCCATCTACATTGTATACCTGTGGTGGGTTTTTTTTTTCTTCATACTAGTTTAGCAGTCTGCTGACAGTGTCCACCAGGTCCGTTATTATTATTATACAGTATATTATATATATATATATATATATATATATATATATATATATACCAAGGTAAGTGAAGTGGCACTCACTATACAATAAATGTCATCTGCTGGGGTGTCGCAGTTCCAGGGAAAAACTTGTGTCCACAAGGTCCCATATTATATCCAATTGTAAAGAAGGCACTCACCAGACTGATATTGAAATGCAAAAAGACGTTTATCGAATCTCACATAAGCGACTTAATCATGGTTGGTCGACGTTTCGGTCCCAAGCCGGACCTTTTTCCAGACCAGTGTGTACAATCGTCAGAATCACAGAACCAAATGACCCTCAGTGTGGAACTCTAAATACCCCACCAGAGCCCGCCCATCAGTGCAATCACCAATCATGGTCATTTAAATTAGATATGGTTACATGCTCATTCCATACACATGGATCACATCATTGTGCATATCTGCACATCACTCACAAAAGTGTCACATATGTATAATATATGAATACTGTATAAATACTATCACACCGCTCACCTCTTACCAGCAAAGAACACAGCTGCGGGTGGAGCGCACGCCGTCGGTGACCCGCATAGGACCTCATTCAGTCAAAGATAGTAACTTCCGGCCCCGTGGTTCAACACTGAATACTCAGTGGAACGCACGTCGCGGGTGAACCGCAAGATGCTTCCGCCTCCAAAGATGATGTCATTAAGGGGAGTCAAGACAGATACCGGAGCGTAGCTCAAAAGAGCTAAAACGTAACAAAAACTGGCATCATTGATAAATATAAGTCAAAATGAAAATAACATGAGCATGATGACGTGTGTGGTTGTATATTAGTGGCATGAACCCTGAAAAAAAATTTTTTTTCAAGTAGGGCAGCTTAGGTAGGTATAAGGAGCTCCACACCGGACAAGTACTGCATAATAGAAACCCGATATTCCACAAACATACATATAAAGACGGTATCTATAGAGACTTACTATAGAAAACTTAACAAATAACATAATTAAAACCTAATGCTCAGACTGAAGCGCTGGAACGCCATGTTGGACACCCAAAAATGCAAATTATGCAAAAAGTGCAAAAAAGGGGGGCTGTATCCACAATATATAATGTTTAAAGAAAAACACTTAGATGGTTCTGTTCATTCAGCCCTCTTGGAGATACTGTTCCCAAATAGTGTATCCAATAAGCCTCTCTTTTTAGTAATAATACACCTCTGTCGCCCCCCCGTAGGGGTGGCGGAATCCAATCAATGATCATATGCCGCAATGTCACTACTTGGTGTTTCATCTGCATAAAATGAAGTGCCACTGGTTTATCAGTCTTGCCACTGGTGAGTGCCAACTGTATTGAGGATCTATGTTGGTTGATCCGTTCGCGGTAAGTCCTGATGGTTTTCCCCACGTACATTTTTCCACAGGGGCATGTGAGATAGTAGACGACATGATCCATCAGACATGTTAAATGGTGTCGTAGCTCAATTTTGGTGCCATACAGTGGGTGATTAAAGAACCGTCCAGTTATCATTGCTCTGCAGGTCATGCATTTTAGGCACTTGAAGCATCCTGGGTTTATATTCAACCAGGTAGTGCCAGATGTCATCGATGGTCGCATGGTTGGTCTCATCAGCATGTCCTTCAAGTTGGCACCTCTTTGCACGCTTAATAGAGGAGGTCGACTGCCGACTTTTTTGAATTTGGGATCAGTGCTGATCATAGACCAGTTTTTCTTTATTGTTCTCTCCACAGTGTGTAGGCCAGTATTGCAACTGGTCTTGAATATAATACGATCACGGTTCTTGATTTTGCTGTTAGACTTGTTCATATGTAGTCTCCGTGCTTTAACCAGACATCTATCCACCACTGTGGCTGTGTACCCACGTTCAATAAAGCGCTGTCTGCATTCACGTAGTTGTATGTCGGCATTGGTGCCATTGGAGTTGTTTCTTAATACCCTAAGGAATTGAGAGACGGGTAAATTAGACTTTAGCCTATCTGGATGATGGCTAGAGGCCCATAGTAGGGTGTTCCGGTCTGTGGACTTACGGTATAGGGTGTATTCCAAGACAGATGGTAAAGACGGATCCTTGTAAATGGTAACGTCCAAAAAATTAATACTGGACTCACTCAATGTGGCCGTTAATTTAATTGGACTATTGAGAGCATTCAGGGTGTCCACCATGGCATAAAACAATTCGGCGGAGCCCCGCCAGACAATAAAGAGATCATCGATATATCTCTTATAGCATACAATATGCTCGGCATAATTGCACAAAATATTTTCATGTTCATACTTTGCCATGTACAGATTGGCGAACCCCGGGGCCAAATTCGAGCCCATAGCGGTGCCCGCCAACTGCACATAGTAATCATCCTGGTATTGGAAGTAGTTATCAGTAAGTACTAGTTTAATCAGACTCAAAATTAATTCAATAGGAGGACCCTCGTAAGGACCCTTAATCAGTGCTTCCCTTACGGCAGCAATCCCCTCCTCATGGGGAATAACAGTGTACAATGATGTTACGTCAAGAGTAGCTAGCAAACAAGAGGTTACATCATCAGTAATGAGAGCCAACACTCCCAAGAGATCGCTGGTATCACGAATATAGCTGTCCATCACCCTCACACATGGTTGAAGGAAATGGTCAACAAATCGTGCCAGTGGTTGTAACAGGGATCCTTGTGCCGATATTATAGGTCTCCCTGGGGGTCTTGTCAGGGATTTATGCACCTTGGGCAGGGTATAGATGATGGGACAGATGGGGTGAGACACCGATAGGTAATCATAGACATCATCATTGATCCATGCATATTGTAGTGCCTGAACCAGTAGGTCATCAACCTCCTTTTTGAATCGGGGAGTCGGATTGTGGGCGATCTTAGCATAGGTGTTAATGTCAGATAATTGTGTTTTAATTTCAGAATCATAGTCAGTGAAGTCCTGAAGGACTACCGCTCCTCCCTTATCTGCATTCCTAATTACCAAATTAGTGTTTTGTTTCAAGTGTCTTAATGCTTGCCATTCAGACTTAGATAAATTAGAGTAGCCTCCGCTGCACCTGTTGTGTTGTAGTACCTCGCTGTCAATTACCTGTAAAAAGGTTTTTAAACTGGCGTTGTTGGAAACCGGGTCAAATTTACTGGTGTTTCTAAACATCGCAAGCGGCCTTATTTCAGGCTGCGGCTGGTTATTGATAAATTTATTATCAAAGAATTCCCTGAGACGTAATTGGCGTCCCATCCTGTATCTTTCAATGGACCAATTAAATGACTTGAAGTTACAGGTCGGGACAAAAGAAAGCCCCTTGCTCAATAGTGAGGTTTCAGCCTCAGATAGTATATGCGAGGATAAATTAAATATTAAGTTCGGGAACCTCTCCCTCCTCGTCCCCGTGTTTTTGATCCTCCCCCTCCGCGGGTGGGGTCGCCTGTGGCGACTTTGGCTCTCCGAGCTCTGGTGCCTGGTCCTAAAAAAGAGGATGAAGCCCCCGTCCCGGATGGTGGTATGCTATCAGTAAATTCAGAGTCAGAAGAGGAATATCCCTGTGGATGACTAAACCTCTGCTGTCTATGATTGTATCTGTTCTGTCGGTTACGTCGCCACCTGGTGGATTGATCATCACCAGATAACCACTTGTATACCGAATGTTGCTGATAATCAGCTTCCACAGTCTCCCATTTTTTTCTCTTGAATGCTAACAAGTCAGTACGGTATTTATCAATTTGTGACTTGATTTTGTCTAACCAGTTCTCTGACTTGTCAGCCTTCAAACTAGAGGTGTATTCCCGTTCAAAGGTATCGATATCGCTCTTTACTTTTTTAAGCTCAGTCCCTACTTCCTCTACCACAAGTATAAGCAAGTCAGATGAACATTTGTTCAATATTCCACACCATTTCACACAGAAGGAGGGATTTTTTCTACCAATGGTGGGAGTATTGGCAATTCTAAATCCTCTAGGGATTCTTTTCTTCCGATAGTATTCGGACAAAAACTGTCCGTGGAGGGTCAAATCAATTTCCCTCTTTTTCAGTTTGTTAAGTTTGTGGAAAAGATCTAACGGTGTCCGAGCTGGTAACTGATCAAAGTCTGTCTGATTAAATAAAACTTTTTCAATATCGTCATCTTTATAACTAACAAATGCATTCTCCGCCTCACTTAAAGAATTTTCATCCAATATGCCTACATTCAGAGACATTCTAAACCAGGTGAAAGTATGAACACTAGCATCCAGCGGTTCAGTCAACACATAAGCATAGACAATTAAAATAACCAAAAAATATGGTCAAATAGAAGAGGATACCTGACAAATTGCATAAAAATAATCACTAACAAAAATTTCCTTTAGAGAAAAAATTGATATAGAGTCATCAAAAAACGAGAGAAAGACAACAATTGTCCATAACATTAATGGAGGGTGCTCACTTAGAGGTATATCGTATTGATATCATCAAATATTCCAAGGTAAGTGAAGTGGCACTCACTATACAATAAATGTCATCTGCTGGGGTGTCGCAGTTCCAGGGAAAAACTTGTGTCCACAAGGTCCCATATTATATCCAATTGTAAAGAAGGCACTCACCAGACTGATATTGAAATGCAAAAAGACGTTTATCGAATCTCACATAAGCGACTTAATCATGGTTGGTCGACGTTTCGGTCCCAAGCCGGACCTTTTTCCAGACCAGTGTGTACAATCGTCAGAATCACAGAACCAAATGACCCTCAGTGTGGAACTCTAAATACCCCACCAGAGCCCGCCCATCAGTGCAATCACCAATCATGGTCATTTAAATTAGATATGGTTACATGCTCATTCCACACACATGGATCACATCATTGTGCATATCTGCACATCACTCACAAAAGTGTCACATATGTATATATGAATACAGTATAAATACTATCACACCGCTCACCTCTTACCAGCAAAGAACACAGCTGCGGGTGGAGCGCACGCCGTCGGTGACCCGCATAGGACTTCCGCCCTCATTCAGTCAAAGATAGTAACTTCCGGCCCCGTGGTTCAACACTGAATACTCAGTGGAACGCACGTCGCGGGTGAACCGCAAGATGCTTCCGCCTCCAAAGATGATGTCATTAAGGGGAGTCAAGACAGATACCGGAGCGTAGCTCAAAAGAGCTAAAACGTAACAAAAACTGGCATCATTGATAAATATAAGTCAAAATGAAAATAACATGAGCATGATGACGTGTGTGGTTGTATATTAGTGGCATGAACCCTGAAAAAAATTTTTTTTCAAGTAGGGCAGCTTAGGTAGGTATAAGGAGCTCCACACCGGACAAGTACTGCATAATAGAAACCCGATATTCCACAAACATACATATAAAGACGGTATCTATCACATTGAGTGAGTCCAGTATTAATTTTTTGGACGTTACCATTTACAAGGATCCGTCTTTACCATCTGTCTTGGAATACACCCTATACCGTAAGTCCACAGACCGGAACACCCTACTATGGGCCTCTAGCCATCATCCAGATAGGCTAAAGTCGAATTTACCCGTCTCTCAATTCCTTAGGGTATTAAGAAACAACTCCAATGGCACCAATGCCGACATACAACTACGTGAATGCAGACAGCGCTTTATTGAACGTGGGTACACAGCCACAGTGGTGGATAGATGTCTGGTTAAAGCACGGAGACTACATATGAACAAGTCTAACAGCAAAATCAAGAACCGTGATCGTATTATATTCAAGACCAGTTGCAATACTGGCCTACACACTGTGGAGAGAACAATAAAGAAAAACTGGTCTATGATCAGCACTGATCCCAAATTCAAAAAAGTCGGCAGTCGACCTCCTCTATTAAGCGTGCAAAGAGGTGCCAACTTGAAGGACATGCTGATGAGACCAACCATGCGACCATCGATGACATCTGGCACTACCTGGTTGAATATAAACCCAGGATGCTTCAAGTGCCTAAAATGCATGACCTGCAGAGCAATGATAACTGGACGGTTCTTTAATCACCCACTGTATGGCACCAAAATTGAGCTACGACACCATTTAACATGTCTGATGGATCATGTCGTCTACTATCTCACATGCCCCTGTGGAAAAATGTACGTGGGGAAAACCATCAGGACTTACCGCGAACGGATCAACCAACATAGATCCTCAATACAGTTGGCACTCACCAGTGGCAAGACTGATAAACCAGTGGCACTTCATTTTATGCAGATGAAACACCAAGTAGTGACATTGCGGCATATGATCATTGATTGGATTCCGCCACCCCTACGGGGGGGCGACAGAGGTGTATTATTACTAAAAAGAGAGGCTTATTGGATACACTATTTGGGAACAGTATCTCCAAGAGGGCTGAATGAACAGAACCATCTAAGTGTTTTTCTTTAAACATTATATATTGTGGATACAGCCCCCCTTTTTTGCACTTTTTGCATAATTTGCACTTTTTGCATAATTTGCATTTTTGGGTGTCCAACATGGCGTTCCAGCGCTTCAGTCTGAGCATTAGGTTTTAATTATGTTATTTGTTAAGTTTTCTATAGTAAGTCTCTATAGATACCGTCTTTATATGTATGTTTGTGGAATATCGGGTTTCTATTATGCAGTACTTGTCCGGTGTGGAGCTCCTTATACCTACCTAAGCTGCCCTACTTGAAAAAAAATTTTTTTTCAGGGTTCATGCCACTAATATACAACCACACACGTCATCATGCTCATGTTATTTTCATTTTGACTTATATTTATCAATGATGCCAGTTTTTGTTACGTTTTAGCTCTTTTGAGCTACGCTCCGGTATCTGTCTTGACTCCCCTTAATGACATCATCTTTGGAGGCGGAAGCATCTTGCGGTTCACCCGCGACGTGCGTTCCACTGAGTATTCAGTGTTGAACCACGGGGCCGGAAGTTACTATCTTTGACTGAATGAGGGCGGAAGTCCTATGCGGGTCACCGACGGCGTGCGCTCCACCCGCAGCTGTGTTCTTTGCTGGTAAGAGGTGAGCGGTGTGATAGTATTTATACAGTATTCATATATTATACATATGTGACACTTTTGTGAGTGATGTGCAGATATGCACAATGATGTGATCCATGTGTGTGGAATGAGCATGTAACCATATCTAATTTAAATGACCATGATTGGTGATTGCACTGATGGGCGGGCTCTGGTGGGGTATTTAGAGTTCCACACTGAGGGTCATTTGGTTCTGTGATTCTGACGATTGTACACACTGGTCTGGAAAAAGGTCCGGCTTGGGACCGAAACGTCGACCAACCATGATTAAGTCGCTTATGTGAGATTCGATAAACGTCTTTTTGCATTTCAATATCAGTCTGGTGAGTGCCTTCTTTACAATTGGATATAATATGGGACCTTGTGGACACAAGTTTTTCCCTGGAACTGCGACACCCCAGCAGATGACATTTATTGTATAGTGAGTGCCACTTCACTTACCTTGGAATATTTGATGATATCAATACGATATACCTCTAAGTGAGCACCCTCCATTAATGTTATGGACAATTGTTGTCTTTCTCTCGTTTTTTGATGACTCTATATCAATTTTTTCTCTAAAGGAAATTTTTGTTAGTGATTATTTTTATGCAATTTGTCAGGTATCCTCTTCTATTTGACCATATTTTTTGGTTATTTTAATTGTCTATGCTTATGTGTTGACTGAACCGCTGGATGCTAGTGTTCATACTTTCACCTGGTTTAGAATGTCTCTGAATGTAGGCATATTGGATGAAAATTCTTTAAGTGAGGCGGAGAATGCATTTGTTAGTTATACCGATGACGATATTGAAAAAGTTTTATTTAATCAGACAGACTTTGATCAGTTACCAGCTCGGACACCGTTAGATCTTTTCCACAAACTTAACAAACTGAAAAAGAGGGAAATTGATTTGACCCTCCACGGACAGTTTTTGTCCGAATACTATCGGAAGAAAAGAATCCCTAGAGGATTTAGAATTGCCAATACTCCCACCATTGGTAGAAAAAATCCCTCCTTCTGTGTGAAATGGTGTGGAATATTGAACAAATGTTCATCTGACTTGCTTATACTTGTGGTAGAGGAAGTAGGGACTGAGCTTAAAAAAGTAAAGAGCGATATCGATACCTTTGAACGGGAATACACCTCTAGTTTGAAGGCTGACAAGTCAGAGAACTGGTTAGACAAAATCAAGTCACAAATTGATAAATACCGTACTGACTTGTTAGCATTCAAGAGAAAAAAATGGGAGACTGTGGAAGCTGATTATCAGCAACATTCGGTATACAAGTGGTTATCTGGTGATGATCAATCCACCAGGTGGCGACGTAACCGACAGAACAGATACAATCATAGACAGCAGAGGTTTAGTCATCCACAGGGATATTCCTCTTCTGACTCTGAATTTACTGATAGCATACCACCATCCGGGACGGGGGCTTCATCCTCTTTTTTAGGACCAGGCACCAGAGCTCGGAGAGCCAAAGTCGCCACAGGCGACCCCACCCGCGGAGGGGGAGGATCAAAAACACGGGGACGAGGAGGGAGAGGTTCCCGAACTTAATATTTAATTTATCCTCGCATATACTATCTGAGGCTGAAACCTCACTATTGAGCAAGGGGCTTTCTTTTGTCCCGACCTGTAACTTCAAGTCATTTAATTGGTCCATTGAAAGATACAGGATGGGACGCCAATTACGTCTCAGGGAATTCTTTGATAATAAATTTATCAATAACCAGCCGCAGCCTGAAATAAGGCCGCTTGCGATGTTTAGAAACACCAGTAAATTTGACCCGGTTTCCAACAACGCCAGTTTAAAAACCTTTTTACAGGTAATTGACAGCGAGGTACTACAACACAACAGGTGCAGCGGAGGCTACTCTAATTTATCTAAGTCTGAATGGCAAGCATTAAGACACTTGAAACAAAACACTAATTTGGTAATTAGGAATGCAGATAAGGGTGGAGCGGTAGTCCTTCAGGACTTCACTGACTATGATTCTGAAATTAAAACACAATTATCTGACATTAACACCTATGCTAAGATCGCCCACAATCCGACTCCCCGATTCAAAAAGGAGGTTGATGACCTACTGGTTCAGGCACTACAATATGCATGGATCAATGATGATGTCTATGATTACCTATCGGTGTCTCACCCCATCTGTCCCATCATCTATACCCTGCCCAAGGTGCATAAATCCCTGACAAGACCCCCAGGGAGACCTATAATATCGGCACAAGGATCCCTGTTACAACCACTGGCACGATTTGTTGACCATTTCCTTCAACCATGTGTGAGGGTGATGGACAGCTATATTCGTGATACCAGCGATCTCTTGGGAGTGTTGGCTCTCATTACTGATGATGTAACCTCTTGTTTGCTAGCTACTCTTGACGTAACATCATTGTACACTGTTATTCCCCATGAGGAGGGGATTGCTGCCGTAAGGGAAGCACTGATTAAGGGTCCTTACGAGGGTCCTCCTATTGAATTCATTTTGAGTCTGATTAAACTAGTACTTACTGATAACTACTTCCAATACCAGGATGATTACTATGTGCAGTTGGCGGGCACCGCTATGGGCTCGAATTTGGCCCCGGGGTTCGCCAATCTGTACATGGCAAAGTATGAACATGAAAATATTTTGTGCAATTATGCCGAGCATATTGTATGCTATAAGAGATATATCGATGATCTCTTTATTGTCTGGCGGTGCTCCGCCGAATTGTTTTATGCCATGGTGGACACCCTGAATGCTCTCAATAGTCCAATTAAATTAACGGCCACATTGAGTGAGTCCAGTATTAATTTTTTGGACGTTACCATTTACAAGGATCCGTCTTTACCATCTGTCTTGGAATACACCCTATACCGTAAGTCCACAGACCGGAACACCCTACTATGGGCCTCTAGCCATCATCCAGATAGGCTAAAGTCGAATTTACCCGTCTCTCAATTCCTTAGGGTATTAAGAAACAACTCCAATGGCACCAATGCCGACATACAACTACGTGAATGCAGACAGCGCTTTATTGAACGTGGGTACACAGCCACAGTGGTGGATAGATGTCTGGTTAAAGCACGGAGACTACATATGAACAAGTCTAACAGCAAAATCAAGAACCGTGATCGTATTATATTCAAGACCAGTTGCAATACTGGCCTACACACTGTGGAGAGAACAATAAAGAAAAACTGGTCTATGATCAGCACTGATCCCAAATTCAAAAAAGTCGGCAGTCGACCTCCTCTATTAAGCGTGCAAAGAGGTGCCAACTTGAAGGACATGCTGATGAGACCAACCATGCGACCATCGATGACATCTGGCACTACCTGGTTGAATATAAACCCAGGATGCTTCAAGTGCCTAAAATGCATGACCTGCTGAGCAATGATAACTGGACGGTTCTTTAATCACCCACTGTATGGCACCAAAATTGAGCTACGACACCATTTAACATGTCTGATGGATCATGTCGTCTACTATCTCACATGCCCCTGTGGAAAAATGTACGTGGGGAAAACCATCAGGACTTACCGCGAACGGATCAACCAACATAGATCCTCAATACAGTTGGCACTCACCAGTGGCAAGACTGATAAACCAGTGGCACTTCATTTTATGCAGATGAAACACCAAGTAGTGACATTGCGGCATATGATCATTGATTGGATTCCACCACCCCTACGGGGGGGCGACAGAGGTGTATTATTACTAAAAAGAGAGGCTTATTGGATACACTATTTGGGAACAGTATCTCCAAGAGGGCTGAATGAACAGAACCATCTAAGTGTTTTTCTTTAAACATTATATATTGTGGATACAGCCCCCCTTTTTTGCACTTTTTTGCACTTTTTGCACTTTTTGCATAATTTGCATTTTTGGGTGTCCAACATGGCGTTCCAGCGCTTCAGTCTGAGCATTAGGTTTTAATTATGTTATTTGTTAAGTTTTCTATAGTAAGTCTCTATAGATACCGTCTTTATATGTATGTTTGTGGAATATCGGGTTTCTATTATGCAGTACTTGTCCGGTGTGGAGCTCCTTATACCTACCTAAGCTGCCCTACTTGAAAAAAAAATTTTTTCAGGGTTCATGCCACTAATATACAACCACACACGTCATCATGCTCATGTTATTTTCATTTTGACTTATATTTATCAATGATGCCAGTTTTTGTTACGTTTTAGCTCTTTTGAGCTACGCTCCGGTATCTGTCTTGACTCCCCTTAATGACATCATCTTTGGAGGCGGAAGCATCTTGCGGTTCACCCGCGACGTGCGTTCCACTGAGTATTCAGTGTTGAACCACGGGGCCGGAAGTTACTATCTTTGACTGAATGAGGGCGGAAGTCCTATGCGGGTCACCGACGGCGTGCGCTCCACCCGCAGCTGTGTTCTTTGCTGGTAAGAGGTGAGCGGTGTGATAGTATTTATACAGTATTCATATATTATACATATGTGACACTTTTGTGAGTGATGTGCAGATATGCACAATGATGTGATCCATGTGTGTGGAATGAGCATGTAACCATATCTAATTTAAATGACCATGATTGGTGATTGCACTGATGGGCGGGCTCTGGTGGGGTATTTAGAGTTCCACACTGAGGGTCATTTGGTTCTGTGATTCTGACGATTGTACACACTGGTCTGGAAAAAGGTCCGGCTTGGGACCGAAACGTCGACCAACCATGATTAAGTCGCTTATGTGAGATTCGATAAACGTCTTTTTGCATTTCAATATTAGTCTGGTGAGTGCCTTCTTTACAATTGGATATATATATATATATATATATATATATATATAGCAGTACGGTAGGCCACGGCTGTACCTACCTCTGTGTCGTCAGTGCACTCGTCGTCCATAAGTAATATAATACTATACTATCCATCCATCTACATTGTATACCTGTGGTGGGTTTTTTTTTCTTCATACTAGTTTAGCAGTCTGCTGACAGTGTCCACCAGGTCCGTTATTATTATTATACAGTATATTATATATATATAGCAGTACGGTAGGCCACGGCTGTACCTACCTCTGTGTCGTCAGTGCACTCGTCGTCCATAAGTAATATAATACTATACTATAGTATCCATCCATCTACATTGTATACCTGTGGTGGCTTTTTTTTTCTTCATACTAGTTTAGCAGTCTGCTGACAGTGTCCACCGGGTCCGTTATTATTATTATACAGTATATTATATATATATATATATATATAGCAGTACGGTAGGCCACGGCTGTACCTACCTGTGTGTCGTCAGTGCACTCGTCGTCCATAAGTAATATAATACTATACTATCCATCCATCTACATTGTATACCTGTGGTGTGTTTTTTTTTCTTCATACTAGTTTAGCAGTCTGCTGACAGTGTCCACCAGGTCCGTTATTATTATACAGTATATTATATATATATATATAGCAGTACGGTAGGCCACGGCTGAACCTACCTCTGTGTCGTCAGTGCACTCGTCGTCCATAAGTAATATAATACTATACTATCCATCCATCTACATTGTATACCTGTGGTGGGTTTTTTTTTCTTCATACTAGTTTAGCAGTCTGCTGACAGTGTCCACCAGGTCCTTTATTATTATACAGTATATTATAAATATATATAGCAGTACGGTAGGCCACGGCTGTACCTACCTCTGTGTCGTCAGTGCACTCGTCGTCCATAAGTAATATAATACTATACTATAGTATCAATCCATCTACATTGTATACCTGTGGTGGGTTTTTTTTTCTTCATACTAGTTTAGCAGTCTGCTGACAGTGTCCACCAGGTCCGTTATTATTATTATACAGTATATTATATATATATATATAGCAGTACGGTAGGCCACGGCTGTACCTACCTCTGTGTCATCAGTGCACTCGTCGTCCATAAGTAATATAATACTATACTATCCATCCATCCATCTACATTGTATACATGTGGTGGGTTTTTTTTTCTTCATACTAGTTTAGCAGTCTGCTGACAGTGTCCACCAGGTCCGTTATTATTATTATACAGTATATTATATATATATATATATAGCAGTACGGTAGGCCACGGCTGTACCTACCTCTGTGTCGTCAGTGCACTCGTCGTCCATAAGTAATATAATACTATACTATCCATCCATCTACATTGTATACCTGTGGTGGTTTTTTTTTCTTCATGCTAGTTTAGCAGTCTGCTGACAGTGTCCACCAGGTCCGTTATTATTATTATACAGTATATTATATATATATATATATATATATATATAGCAGTACGGTAGGCCACGGCTGTACCTACCTCTGTGTTGTCAGTGCACTCGTCGTCCATAAGTAATATAATACTATACTATCCATCCATCTACATTGTATACCTGTGGTGGCTTTTAGTTGTGCGCATTAAAATATGGAGAACAAAAATGTGGAGGTTAAAAAAATAGGGAAAGATCAAGATTCACTTCCACCTCGTGCTGAAGCTGCTGCCACTAGTCATGGCCGAGACGATGAAATGCCATCAACGTCGTCTGCCAAGGCCGATGCCCAATGTCATAGTACAGAGCATGTAAAATCCAAAACACAAAAGATCAGTAAAATGACCCAAAAATCAAAATTAAAAGCGTCTGAGGAGAAGCGTAAACTTGCCAATATGCCATTTACGACACGGAGTGGCAAGGAACGGCTGAGGCCCTGGCCTATGTTCATGGCTAGTGGTTCAGCTTCACATGAGGATGGAAGCACTCATCCTCTCGCTAGAAAAAAGAAAAGACTTAAGCTGGCAAAAGCACAGCAAAGAACTGTGCGTTCTTCGAAATCACAAATCCCGAAAGGAGAGTCCAATTGTGTCGGTTGCGATGCCTGACCTTCCCAACACTGGACGGGAAGAGCTTGCACCTTCCACCATTTGCACGCCCCCTGCAAGTGCTGGAAGGAGCACCCACAGTCCAGTTCCTGAAATTGAAGATGTCAGTGTTGAAGTACACCAGGATGAGGATATGGGTGTTGCTGGCGCTGGGGAGGAAATTGACAAGGAGGATTCTGATGGTGATGTGGTTTGTTTAAGTCCGGCACCCGGGGAGACACCTGTTGTCCGTGGGAGAAATATGGCCATTGACATGCCTGGTCAAAATACAAAAAAAATCAGCTCTTCAGTGTGGAATTATTTCAGCAGAAATGCGGACAACTGGTGTCAAGCCGTGTGTTGCCTTTGTCAAGCTGTAATAAGTAGGGGTAAGGACGTTAACCACCTCGGAACATCCTCCCTTATACGTCACCTGCAGCGCATTCATAATAAGTCAGTGACAAGTTCAAAAACTTTGGGCGACAGCGGAAGCAGTCCACTGACCAGTTAATCCCTTCCTCTTGTAACCAAGCTCCCGCAAACCACACCACCAACTCCCTCAGTGTCAATTTCCTCCTTACCCAGGAAAGCCAATAGTCCTGCAGGCCATGTCACTGGCAAGTCTGACGAGTCCTCTCCTGCCTGGGATTCCTCCGATGCATCCTTGAGTGTAACGCCTACTGCTGCTGGCGCTGCTGTTGTTGCTGCTGGGAGTCGATCGTCATCCCAGAGGGGAAGTCGGAAGACCACTTGTACTACTTCCAGTAAGCAATTGACTGTCCAACAGTCCTTTGCGAGGAAGATGAAATATCACAGCAGTCATCCTGTTGCAAAGCGGATAACTCAGGCCTTGACAACTATGTTGGTGTTAGACGTGCGTCCAGTATCCGCCGTTAGTTCACGGGGAACTAGAGAATTGCTTGAGGTAGTGTGCCCCCGTTACCAAATACCATCTAGGTTCCACTTCTCTAGGCAGGCGATACCGAAAATGTACACGGACGTCAGAAAAAGAGTCACCAGTGTCCTAAAAAATGCAGTTGTACCAATGTCCACTTAACCACGGACATGTGGACAAGTGGAGCAGGGCAGACTCAGGACTATATGACTGTGACAGCCCACTGGGTAGATGTATTGCCTCCCGCTGCAAGAACAGCAGCGGCGGCACCAGTAGCAGCATCTCGCAAACGCCAACTCGTTCCTAGGCAGGCCACGCTTTGTATCACCGCTTTCCAGAATACGCACACAGCTGAAAACCTCTTACGGCAACTGAGGAAGATCATCGCAGAATGGCTTACCCCAATTGGACTCTCCTGGGGATTTGTGGCATCGGACAACGCCAGCAATATTGTGCGTGCATTACATCTGGGCAAATTCCAGCACGTCCCATGTTTTGCACATACCTTGAATTTGGTGGTGCAGAATTGTTTAAAAAACGACAGGGGCGTGCAAGAAATGCTGTCAGTGGCCAGAAGAATTGCGGGCCACTTTCGGCGTACAGGCACCGCGTACAGAAGACTGGAGCACCACCAAAAACACCTGAACCTGCCCTGCCTTCATCTGAAGCAAGAGGCGGTAACGCGGTGGAATTCAACCCTCTATATGCTTCAGAGGATGGAGCATCAGCAAAAGGCCATTCAAGCCTATACATCTGCCCATGATATAGGCAAAGGAGGTGGAATGCACCTGTTTCAAGCGCAGTGGAGAATGATTTCAACGTTGTGCAAGGTTCTGCAACCTTTTGAACTTGCCACACGTGAAGTCAGTTCAGACACTGCCAGCCTGAGTCAGGTCATTCCCCTCATCAGGCTTTTGCAGAAGAAGCTGGAGGCATTGAAGAAGGAGCTAAAAGGGAGCGATTCCGCTAGGCATGTGGGACTTGTGGATGCAGCCCATTTTGGCCACCGTGCTCGATCCTAGATTTAAAACCTACGTTGGATCTCTCTTTCCGGCAGACACAAGTCTGCAGAGGTTCAAAGACCTGCTGGTGAGAAAATTGTCAAGTCAAGCGGAACGCGACCCGTCAACATCTCCTCCTTCACATTCTCCCGCAACTGGGGGTGCGAGGAAAAGGCTACGAATTCCGAGCCCACCCACTGGCGGTGATGCAGGGCAGTCTGGAGCGACTGCTGATGCTGACATCTGGTCCGGACTGAAGGACCTGCCAACGATTACTGACATGTCGTCTACTGTCACTGCATATGATTCTCTCACCATTGAAAGAATGGTGGAGGATTATATGAGTGACCGCATCCAAGTAGGCACTTCAGACAGTCCGTACATATACTGCCAGGAAAAAGAGGCAATTTGGAGGCCCTTGCAGAAACTGGCTTTATTCTACCTAAGTTGCCCTCCCTCCAGTGTGTACTCCGAAAGAGTGTTTAGTGCCGCCGCTCACCTTGTCAGCAATCGGCGTACGAGGTTACTTCCAGAAAATGTGGAGAAGATGATGTTCATTAAAATGAATTACAATCAATTCCTCCATGGAGACATTCACCAGCAGCAATTGCCTCCAGAAAGTACACGGGGACCTGAGATGGTGGATTCCAGTGGGGACGAATTAATAATCTGTGAGGAGGGGGATGTACACAGTGAAAGGGGTGATGAATCGGACGATGATGATGAGGTGGACATTTTGCCTCTGTAGAGACAGTTTGTGCAAGGAGAGATTGATTGCTTCTTTTTTGGTGGGGGCCCAAACCAACCAGTCATTTCAGTCACAGTCGTGTGGCAGACCCTGTCGCTGAAATGATGGGTTCGTTAAAGTGTGCATGTCCTGTTTATACAACATAAGGGTGGGTGGGAGGGCCCAAGGACAATTCCATCTTGCACCTCTTTTTTCTTTCATTTTTCTTTGCGTCATGTGCTGTTTGGGGAGTATTTTTTTGAAGGGCCATCCTGCGTGACACTGCAGTGACACTCCTAGATGGGTCAGGTGTTTGTGTCGGCCACTAGGGTCGCTTAGCTTAGCCACACAGCTACCTCATTGCGCCTCTTTTTTTCTTTGCGTCATGTGCTGTTTGGGGAGTATTTTTTTGAAGGGCCATCCTGCGTGACACTGCAGTGACACTCCAAGATGGGCCAGGTGTTTGTGTCGGCCACTAGGGTCGCTTAGCTTAGTCACACAGCTACCTCATTGCGCCTCTTTTTTTCTTTGCGTCATGTGCTGTTTGGGGAGTATTTTTTTGAAGGGCCATCCTGTCTGACACTGCAGTGCCACTCCTAGATGGGCCAGGTGTTTGTGTCGGCCACTTGGGTCGCTGAGCTTAGTCACACAGCTACCTCATTGCGCCTCTTTTTTTCTTTGCGTCATGTGCTGTTTGGGGAGTATTTTTTTGAAGGGCCATCCTGCGTGACACTGCAGTGCCACTCCTAGATGGGCCAGGTGTTTGTGTCGGCCACTAGGGTCGCTTAGCTTAGTTACTCAGCTACCTCATTGCGCCTCTTTTTTTCTTTGCGTCATGTGCTGTTTGGGGAGTATTTTTTTGAAGGGCCATCCTGCGTGACACTGCAGTGCCACTCCTAGATGGGCCAGGTGTTTGTGTCGGCCACTAGGGTCGCTTAGCTTAGTCACACAGCTAACTCATTGCGCCTCTTTTTTTCTTTGCGTCATGTGCTGTTTGGGGAGTATTTTTGTGAAGGGCCATCCTTTCTGACACTGCAGTGCCACTCCTAGATGGGCCAGGTGTTTGTGTCGGCCACTTGGGTCGCTGAGCTTAGTCACACAGCTACCTCATTGCACCTCTGTTTTTCTTTGCGTCAAGTGCTGTTTGGGGAGTATTTTTTTGAAGGGCCATCCTGCGTGACACTGCAGTGCCACTCCTAGATGGGCCAGGTGTTTGTGTCGGCCACTAGGGTCGCTTAGCTTAGTCACACAGCTACCTCATTGCGCCTCTTTTTTTCTTTGCGTCATGTGCTGTTTGGGGAGTATTTTTTTGAAGGGCCATCCTGCCTGACACTGCAGTGCCACTCCTAGATGGGCCAGGTGTTTGTGTCGGCCACTTGTGTCGCTTAGCTTAGCCATCCAGCGACCTCGGTGCAAATTTTAGGACTAAAAATAATATTGTGAGGTGTGAGGTGTTCAGAATAGACTGAAAATGAGTGGAAATTATGGTTATTGAGGTTAATAATACTATGGGATCAAAATGACCCCCAAATTCTATGATTTAAGCTGTTTTTTAGGTTTTTTTTTTTAAAAACACCCGAATCCAAAACACACCCGAATCCGACAAAAAAAATTCGGTGAGGTTTTGCCAAAATGCGTTCGAACCCAAAACACGGCCACGGAACCGAACCCAAAACCAATACACAAAACCCGAAAAATTTCCGGTGCACATCACTAGTTCTGACCCATTTGTACGACACTGTAACTACCGGTGTGTGATACAAAATATACGTCTACATATTTCTGACTCATCTGTGCAACTGTCAGTGAAGTCAACCACAGTGTGTAATTATTATATATAGTTCTGACTCATTTGTGCGACGATGTCTGTGAAATCAACCACAGTGTGTAATTATTATATATATTTCTGACTCATTTGTGGACACTGTAACCGCAGGTGTGCGATATAAAAAATAATACATATTTTTGACTCATTTGTGCAACTCTGTAACCACAGTGTGTGATATAAAAAAATTTTTTTTATATTTTGTCGTAGTCGAAAATATTATGGTCACACGCATCACATACAAACTCCACACAAGTGGCCTCCGTGCGCGTGCTTGTTCCGCCGTGCATGCGCATACTCGCACGTTGCGTATATTGGCTCACGAGGTCCTGCGTATCAGTGCATGGTATGAGTAATTACAGTAGCATATGCATTCGCATGGAAAAGCCACAAAGACATATTTCATATTTAATCCACATAGCACGTAATTTACACATAGTCTACATGCACCACACTAGCGAGTTACATTTACTTCCAAGGTATAACAACAGAGGGATTCGACTTTACAGGATATGAGGGGACAGAATTAGGTTAGGAGGTGGTGTTTGGTATCCAGCTGTACAGTATTTTAAGAGCAATATTCCGGTAGCAGTTTGCAGAAGATAGCACGCTCCTGCACATAGATATGCGCAGGAACAGAATATTAATATTACACTGTATTTACTGTACTCTTGATATTCGGCGAGAACCCAGTGGAGAACATCTGCCAGTGCACCTGGACCAGGCATTGCCCATCTATTCAAACCAACCTATGACCCCTCCTGTACTGTAAATGACCAGCCCTTTGACCTATGGGTGAAGAGAATACAGTTTCTATTGTTTCATGATTTGGACTAATGTATAAAAGCCAAGCCTCCTGGCCGGTCACATTCTCTGAAGGTCATCTATCCAGATTGACTGAGGACCGGGACCGGGTGGCGCTGGTGAACAAATGTATGTATCCATTGATTGTAGCCTATTCTCTTATGTGATTGTATTACTGTTGTAACCCCCTTTTGAGTAAATATTTGTTGCTGGGTTGGACCTCAACATTGCATATACAATTGGTGTCACATTCCTTTCCTGTTAGGGGTTTTAAAGTGTATTCCGCCGCACGTGTATCTACTTTGTGCTTACAGCATGCCGGCGTGCTTACGCAATGTGTACGTATTTGATAGGGGTTTACACACACACGCTTAGCGGTCGCAGCGGCCTGAACAGTTGTACATTTAAAGTATTGCTTTTCTTCCTGAAAGTTAATCAGACTTAACAATATTTTTATTTAAAGTTATATTTTGCGCTTTGTCATTCCAGTATACATCCAGGGACTGCAGCTGCTCAGTCCATCTAGGGGTGTTTTGTCAGTCCACCCAAAATAAAATACTTTTTTATATTTTGTGCTGTATTCTCCCAGTATACATCCAAGCGTGCTCCATCCATTTCAGGGTATTGTGTCCATAGCTCATATTCTTATGTTATAATTTACTAGCGTTGCCCGGGATTTTAAGAATGTTTGTTTACAAAAATAATTTAAATATTAAAAACACATAACATAGTATAAAAAAGCATGTAAAATGTTATACAAATTAATAAAATGAAAACCCAATGTGCTGCTGGGGGACCATGCTACTTCCACTATATAACTCTCAGTGCGTGGGTTCGTGCTACCTCCATTTACCTCCTCACATCATGTCACTGCCCCTGTCACATGCAGCCCTGTCATCACTGACATATCATGCATGTCCTGATATAGTCTGTGCTGCTGGCCCACCCCTAGGGGTGCTAGTGGTGTGTTACCCCCACAGTGTTTGTTCCCAGAGTGTAAGTAATATGTGTAGCAAGTTTGGTGTAAATTGCTCCAGGCATTCCAGAGTTATGCTGTCTGCTGAAAAACACTGTGCTGCTGCCTCAACCCTAAGGGTGCTAGGGGTGTCTTACCCCCACAGTGTTTGTTCCCACCTTGTAAGTCATATGTGTACCAAGTTTGTTGTAAATTGGTCTAGGGATTCTGCAGTTATGCTGTCTCCTGAAATACTCTGTGCTGCTATCCCACCCCTAGGGGTGTTTAACCCCCACATTGTTTGTTTCCCGAGTGTAAGTACATTTGTGTACCCAGTTTGGTGTAAATAGCTGCAGCCCGTCTACAGTTATGCTGTCTGCTGACATACTCTGTGCTGCTGTCCCACCCATAGAGGTGCTAGGGGTGTCTGACCCCCACAGAGTTTGTTCCCAGATTGTAAGTGAGATGTGTACCAAGTTTGGTGTCAACTGCTCCAGGCCTTCCACAGTTTTGCTGTCTCCTGAAATACTCTGTGCTGCTGTCCCACCCCTAGGGGTGCTAGGGGTGTCTAACCCCCACAGAGTTTGTTCCAAGATTTTAAGTCAGATGTGTACCAAGTTTGGTGTAAATTGCTCCAGGCATTCCACAGGTTAGCTGGCTGCTAACATACTCTGTGCTGCTGTCCAACCCCTAGGGGTGCTCGCGATGTCTGACCCCCAGAGTAACATAGTAACATAGTATTTGAGGTTGAATAGAGGCAAATTGCCCATCGTGTTCAACCTGTTTTAAGTTGTGATGATTCTACATACTTGCTGAATAATGCTTTATGACTAGTTAGCTACTATAACTCATGTTACCCCCGTATTAACCACGTTGATATTTTAAGTATTATAACCTTGGATAGCTTTTTCATTCAGAAATGTATCCATTCCTTTTTTAAATCCAATTACAGAGTCCGCCATTACTAATTCCCTGGCAGGGAATTCCACATCCTGTTTGCCCTAACAGTGAAGAACCCTTTCCTCCGTTGCGTTCAGAACTTTCTCTCCTCCAGTCGCAGCGAGTGCTCACGTGTCCTAAACTGTGTTCTTTTAATAAATAATTCCTCTGATAACTCTTTGTGATGTCCCTTTACATATTTGAAGATATTAATAATATCTCCTCTTAGGCGCCTCTTTTCTAGTGTGTACATATTCAGCCTAGTAAGTCTTTCCTTAAAGTCCAGTCCTTCTAGGCCTTTAATCAATTTAGTAGCTCGCCTTTGAACACTTTCGAGTTCACTGATGTCTTTTTTATACAATGGTGACCAAAACTGAACACAATATTCTAGGTGCGGACGTACCAATGCCTTATACAGCGGCATGATTACATCCAACTCCCGGGTGGTATTCATGTGACCGGAGGTCGGGAGACCGACGGTCACATGACCTCCTCCACCATCCCGACCCCTCACTATCCTGATGGTCATAGAACCCGCGGCGACCGTAGGTCGCCACCGAGCCCGCAGCGTGGCGAGCGCAGCGAGCCCGCAAGGGGCTTGCTGCACTCGCCCCTCCTTTCCCGGCGTCGGTATGCTGCCGGGATCCCGGCATCGGTAAGCTGACCGGCGGTCTCCTGACCGGCGGTCAGCCGTACTACACCCCCAAGTCCCTTGTCTCAATTCCCCTTTTTATGCACGCTAGCACCTTACTTGCCTTCTTTACTGCGTTTTGACATTGTGTATGGTTATTAAGCCTATTATCAATGAATACCCCCAAATCTTTTTCCATTTTTGTTTCCCATTTAATATGTGGATGCAAGTTTGTTTTTAGTCCCAAAATGCATAACCTTGCATTTGTCTGTATTGAACCTCATTTTCCATTTAGACGCCCAGAGCTCAAGTTTAGATAGATCAATCTGCAAGGACTCCACATCCAATTCTGAATTAATTGTATTTGTTTCCAGAGTGTAAGTCATATGTGTAGTGTGTACCAAGTTTGTTGTAAATTGCTGCAGACATTCCAGAGTTATGCTGTCTGCTAAAATACTCAGTGCTTCTGCCTCACCCCTGAGGGTGCTAGGGGTGTCTTCCTCCCACAGTGTTTGTTGCCAGATTGTAAGGTATATGTGTACCAATTTTTTAGTACATTGCTCCAGCAATTCCGGAGTTATGCTGTCTCCTGATATACTCTGTGCTGCTGTCTGCCCCCCTAGGGGTGCTAGGGGTTTCAAATTGTTTTAGTTGCCTCCGCCATGTTTTAATACATTTGTATGTGAAATTTGACGATCTTCGCTTGTAAACTGTGGATTTGTATAGAAAGACAGAAGGACAAAAAGGGGGTAAATTTACTAAGATGGGAGTTCTAATTAAGATGATGTTGCCCATAGCAACCAATCAGATTCCAAGTATTATCTTCTAGAAGGTGCTAGATAAATGAGAAGTAGAAACTGATTGGTTGCTATGGGCAACATCCCATCTTAAATAGAATTCCCATGTTAGTAAATTTACCCCAAGGACAGAATGACAGATTTTCATTTTTATATACAGGTTGAGTTAGAGATGAGCGGGTTCGGTTTCTTTGAATCCGAACCCGCACGAACTTCACTTTTTTTTTCACGGGTCCGAGCGACTCGGATCTTCCCGCCTTGCTCGGTTAACCCGAGCGCGCCCGAACGTCATCATGACGCTGTCGGATTCTCGCGAGACTCGGATTCTATATAAGGAGCCGCGCGTCGCCGCCATTTTCACACGTGCATTGAGATTGATAGGGAGAGGACGTGGCTGGCGTCCTCTCCATTTAGATTAGATTTAGAAGAGAGAGAGAGAGAGAGATTGCTGTGATACTGTAGATTAGAAGAGAGTGCAGAGTGCAGACAGAGTTTAGTGACTGACGACCACAGTGACCAGTGACCACCAGAGACAGTGCAGTTGTTTGTTTTATTTAATATATCCGTTCTCTGCCTGAAAAAAACGATACACAGTCACACAGTGACTCAGTCTGTGTGCACTGCTCAGCCCAGTGTGCTGCACATCAATGTATTGTATATAAAGCTTATAATTGTGGGGGAGACTGGGGAGCACTGCAGGTTGTTATAGCAGGAGCCAGGAGTACATGATAAATAATATTATATTAAAATTAAACAGTGCACACTTTTGCTGCAGGAGTGCCACTGCCAGTGTGACTAGTGGTGACCAGTGCCTGACCACCAGTATATTAGTAGTAT
Source organism: Pseudophryne corroboree (assembly GCF_028390025.1). Lineage (NCBI taxonomy): Eukaryota > Metazoa > Chordata > Amphibia > Anura > Myobatrachidae > Pseudophryne > Pseudophryne corroboree. The sequence continues at coordinate 279,243,348 of NC_086450.1, forward strand.
TGTATACTATCTCTTTATCAACCAGTCTATATTAGCAGCAGACACAGTACAGTGCGGTAGTTCACGGCTGTGGCTACCTCTGTGTCGGCACTCGGCAGGCAGTCCGTCCATCCATAATTGTATTATATACCACCTAACCGTGGTTTTTTTTTTCTTTCTTTATACCGTCGTCATAGTCATACTAGTTGTTACGAGTATACTACTATCTCTTTATCAACCAGTGTACAGTGCGGTAGTTCACGGCTGTGGCTACCTCTGTGTCGGAACTCGGCAGGCAGTCCGTCCATCCATAATTGTATTATAATATATACCACCTAACCGTGGTTTTTTTTTCGTTCTTTATACCGTCGTCATACTAGTTGTTACGAGTATACTACTATCTCTTTATCAACCAGTGTACAGTGCGGTAGTTCATGGCTGTGGCTACCTCTGTGTCGGAACTCGGCAGGCAGTCCGTCCATCCATAATTGTATTATAATATATACCACCTAACCGTGGTTTTTTTTTCGTTCTTTATACCGTCGTCATACTAGTTGTTACGAGTATACTACTATCTCTTTATCAACCAGTGTACAGTGCGGTAGTTCACGGCTGTGGCTACCTCTGTGTCGGCACTCGGCAGGCAGTCCGTCCAACCATAATTGTATTATATACCACCTAACCGTGGTTTTTTTTTCATTCTTTATACCGTCGTCATACTAGTTGTTACGAGTATACTACTATCTCTTTATCAACCAGTGTACAGTGCGGTAGTTCACGGCTGTGGCTACCTCTGTGTCGGCACTCGGCAGGCAGTCCGTCCAACCATAATTGTATTATATACCACCTAACCGTGGTTTTTTTTTCATTCTTTATACCGTCGTCATACTAGTTGTTACGAGTATACTACTATCTCTTTATCAACCAGTGTACAGTGCGGTAGTTCACGGCTGTGGCTACCTCTGTGTCGGCACTCGGCAGCCCGTCCATAATTGTATATACCAGTGACCTAACCGTGGTTTTTTTTTCTTTCTTTATACATACATACTAGTTACGAGTATACTATCTCTTTATCAACCAGTCTATATATTAGCAGCAGACACAGTACAGTGCGGTAGTTCACGGCTGTGGCTACCTCTGTGTCGGCACTCGGCAGCCCGTCCATAATTGTATATACCACCTAACCGTGGTTTTTTTTTCTTTCTTTATACATACATACTAGTTACGAGTATACTATCTCTTTATCAACCAGTCTATATATTAGCAGCAGACACAGTACAGTGCGGTAGTTCACGGCTGTGGCTACCTCTGTGTCGGCACTCCGCAGCCCGTCCATAATTGTATATACCAGTGACCTAACCGTGGTTTTTTTTTCTTTCTTTATACATACATACTAGTTACGAGTATACTATCTCTTTATCAACCAGTCTATATATTAGCAGCAGACACAGTACAGTGCGGTAGTTCACGGCTGTGGCTACCTCTGTGTCGGCACTCGGCAGCCCGTCCATAATTGTATATACCAGTGACCTAACTGTGGTTTTTTTTTCTTTCTTTATACATACATACTAGTTACGAGTATACTATCTCTTTATCAACCAGTCTATATATTAGCAGCAGACACAGTACAGTGCGGTAGTTCACGGCTGTGGCTACCTCTGTGTCGGCACTCGGCAGCCCGTCCATAATTGTATATACCACCTAACCGTGGTTTTTTTTTCTTTCTTTATACATACATACTAGTTACGAGTATACTATCTCTTTATCAACCAGTCTATATATTAGCAGCAGACACAGTACAGTGCGGTAGTTCACGGCTGTGGCTACCTCTGTGTCGGCACTCCGCAGCCCGTCCATAATTGTATACTAGTATCCAATCCATCCATCTGCATTGTTTACCTGAGGTGCCTTTTAGTTGTGCCTATTAAAATATGGAGAACAAAAATGTTGAGGTTCCAAAATTAGGGAAAGATCAAGATCCACTTCCACCTCGTGCTGAAGCTGCTGCCACTAGTCATGGCCAAGACGATGAAATGCCAGCAACGTCGTCTGCCAAGGCCGATGCCCAATGGCATAGTACAGAGCATGTCAAAACCAAAACACCAAATATCAGTAAAAAAAGGACTCCAAAACCTAAAATAAAATTGTCGGAGGAGAAGCGTAAACTTGCCAATATGCCATTTACCACACGGAGTGGCAAGGAACGGCTGAGGCCCTGGCCTATGTTCATGGCTAGTGGTTCAGCTTCACATGAGGATGGAAGCACTCAGCCTCTCGCTAGAAAACTGAAAAGACTCAAGCTGGCAAAAGCACCGCAAAGAACTGTGCGTTCTTTGAAATCCCAAATCCACAAGGAGAGTCCAATTGTGTCGGTTGCGATGCCTGACCTTCCCAACACTGGACGTGAAGAGCATGCGCCTTCCACCATTTGCACGCCCCCTGCAAGTGCTGGAAGGAGCACCCGCAGTCCAGTTCCTGATAGTCAGATTGAAGATGTCAGTGTTGAAGTACACCAGGATGAGGAGGATATGGGTGTTGCTGGCGCTGGGGAGGAAATTGACCAGGAGGATTCTGATGGTGAGGTGGTTTGTTTAAGTCAGGCACCCGGGGAGACACCTGTTGTCCGTGGGAGGAATATGGCCGTTGACATGCCAGGTGAAAATACCAAAAAAATCAGCTCTTCGGTGTGGAGGTATTTCACCAGAAATGCGGACAACAGGTGTCAAGCCTTGTGTTCCCTTTGTCAAGCTGTAATAAGTAGGGGTAAGGACGTTAACCACCTCGGAACATCCTCCCTTATACGTCACCTGCAGCGCATTCATAATAAGTCAGTGACAAGTTCAAAAACTTTGGGTGACAGCGGAAGCAGTCCACTGACCAGTAAATCCCTTCCTCTTGTAACCAAGCTCACGCAAACCACCCCACCAACTCCCTCAGTGTCAATTTCCTCCTTCCCCAGGAATGCCAATAGTCCTGCAGGCCATGTCACTGGCAAGTCTGACGAGTCCTCTCCTGCCTGGGATTCCTCCGATGCATCCTTGCGTGTAACGCCTACTGCTGCTGGCGCTGCTGTTGTTGCCGCTGGGAGTCGATGGTCATCCCAGAGGGGAAGTCGTAAGCCCACTTGTACTACTTCCAGTAAGCAATTGACTGTTCAACAGTCCTTTGCGAGGAAGATGAAATATCACAGCAGTCATCCTACTGCAAAGCGGATAACTGAGTCCTTGACAACTATGTTGGTGTTAGACGTGCGTCCGGTATCCGCCGTTAGTTCACAGGGAACTAGACAATTTATTGAGGCAGTGTGCCCCCGTTACCAAATACCATCTAGGTTCCACTTCTCTAGGCAGGCGATACCGAGAATGTACACGGACGTCAGAAAAAGACTCACCAGTCTCCTAAAAAATGCAGTTGTACCCAATGTCCACTTAACCACGGACATGTGGACAAGTGGAGCAGGGCAGGGTCAGGACTATATGACTGTGACAGCCCACTGGGTAGATGTATGGACTCCCGCCGCAAGAACAGCAGCGGCGGCACCAGTAGCAGCATCTCGCAAACGCCAACTCTTTCCTAGGCAGGCTACGCTTTGTATCACCGCTTTCCAGAATACGCACACAGCTGAAAACCTCTTACGGCAACTGAGGAAGATCATCGCGGAATGGCTTACCCCAATTGGACTCTCCTGTGGATTTGTGGCATCGGACAACGCCAGCAATATTGTGTGTGCATTAAATATGGGCAAATTCCAGCACGTCCCATGTTTTGCACATACCTTGAATTTGGTGGTGCAGAATTTTTTAAAAAACGACAGGGGCGTGCAAGAGATGCTGTCGGTGGCCAGAAAAATTGCGGGACACTTTCGGCGTACAGGCACCACGTACAGAAGACTGGAGCACCACCAAAAACTACTGAACCTGCCCTGCCATCATCTGAAGCAAGAAGTTTTAACGAGGTGGAATTCAACCCTCTATATGCTTCAGAGGTTGGAGGAGCAGCAAAAGGCCATTCAAGCCTATACAATTGTGCACGATATAGGAGATGGAATGCACCTGTCTCAAGTGCAGTGGAGAATGATTTCAACGTTGTGCAAGGTTCTGATGCCCTTTGAACTTGCCACACGTGAAGTCAGTTCAGACACTGCCAGCCTGAGTCAGGTCATTCCCCTCATCAGGCTTTTGCAGAAGAAGCTGGAGGCATTGAAGAAGGAGCTAAAAGGGAGCGATTCCGCTAGGCATGTGGGACTTGTGGATGCAGCCCTTAATTCGCTTAACAAGGATTCACGGGTGGTCAATCTGTTGAAATCAGAGCACTACATTTTGGCCACCGTGCTCGATCCTAGATTTAAAGCCTACCTTGGATCTCTCTTTCCGGCAGACACAGGTCTGCTGGGGTTGAAAGACCTGCTGGTGACAAAATTGTCAAGTCAAGCGGAACGCGACCTGTCAACATCTCCTCCTTCACATTCTCCCGCAACTGGGGGTGCGAGGAAAAGGCTCAGAATTCCGAGCCCACCCGCTGGCGGTGATGCAGGGCAGTCTGGAGCGACTGCTGATGCTGACATCTGGTCCGGACTGAAGGACCTGACAACGATTACGGACATGTCGTCTACTGTCACTGCATATGATTCTCTCAACATTGATAGAATGGTGGAGGATTATATGAGTGACCGCATCCAAGTAGGCACGTCACACAGTCCGTACTTATACTGGCAGGAAAAAGAGGCAATTTGGAGGCCCTTGCACAAACTGGCTTTATTCTACCTAAGTTGCCCTCCCACAAGTGTGTACTCCGAAAGAGTGTTTAGTGCCGCCGCTCACCTTGTCAGCAATCGGCGTACGAGGTTACATCCAGAAAATGTGGAGAAGATGATGTTCATTAAAATTAATTATAATCAATTCCTCCGCGGAGACATTGACCAGCAGCAATTGCCTCCACAAAGTACACAGGGAGCTGAGATGGTGGATTCCAGTGGGGACGAATTGATAATCTGTGAGGAGGGGGATGTACACGGTGATATATCGGAGGGTGAAGATGAGGTGGACATCTTGCCTCTGTAGAGCCAGTTTGTGCAAGGAGAGATTAATTGCTTCTTTTTTGGGGGGGGGTCCAAACCAACCCGTCATATCAGTCACAGTCGTGTGGCAGACCCTGTCACTGAAATGATGGGTTGGTTAAAGTGTGCATGTCCTGTTTTGTTTATACAACATAAGGGTGGGTGGGAGGGCCCAAGGATAATTCCATCTTGCACCTCTTTTTTCTTTTCTTTTTCTTTGCATCATGTGCTGATTGGGGAGGGTTTTTTGGAAGGGACATCCTGCGTGACACTGCAGTGCCACTCCTAAATGGGCCCGGTGTTTGTGTCGGCCACTAGGGTCGTTAATCTTACTCACACAGTCAGCTACCTCATTGCGCCTCTTTTTTTCTTTGCGTCATGTGCTGTTTGGGGAGGGTTTTTTGGAAGGGACATCCTGCGTGACACTGCAGTGCCACTCCTAGATGGGCCCGGTGTTTGTGTCGGCCACTAGGGTCGCTAATCTTACTCACACAGCTACCTCATTGCGCCTCTTTTTTTCTTTGCGTCATGTGCTGTTTGGGGAGGGTTTTTTGGAAGGGCCATCCTGCGTGACACTGCAGTGCCACTCCTAGATGGGCCCGGTGTTTGTGTCGGCCACTAGGGTCGCTAATCTTACTCACACAGTCAGCTACCTCATTGCGCCTCTTTTTTTCTTTGCGTCATGTGCTGTTTGGGGAGGGTTTTTTGGAAGGGCCATCCTGCGTGACACTGCAGTGCCACTCCTAGATGGGCCCGGTGTTTGTGTCGGCCACTAGGGTCGCTAATCTTACTCACACAGCTACCTCATTGCGCCTCTTTTTTTCTTTGCGTCATGTGCTGTTTGGGGAGGGTTTTTTGGAAGGGACATCCTGCATGACACTGCAGTGCCACTCCTAGATGGGCCCGGTGTTTGTGTCGGCCACTAGGGTCGCTTATCTTACTCACACAGCGACCTCGGTGCAAATTTTAGGACTAAAAATAATATTGTGAGGTGTGAGGTATTCAGAATAGACTGAAAATGAGTGTAAATTATGGTTTTTGAGGTTAATAATACTTTGGGATCAAAATGACCCCCAAATTCTATGATTTAAGCTGTTTTTTAGTGTTTTTGGAAAAAAACACCCGAATCCAAAACACACCCGAATCCGACAAAAATAATTCGGTGAGGTTTTGCCAAAACGCGTTCGAACCCAAAACACGGCCGCGGAACCGAACCCAAAACCAAAACACAAAACCCGAAAAATTTCAGGCGCTCATCTCTAGGTTGAGTATCCCATATACAAATTAGAGATGAGCGCCTGAAATTTTTCGGGTTTTCTGTTTTGGTTTTGGGTTCGGTTCCGCGGCCGTGTTTTGGGTTCGAACGCGTTTTGGCAAAACCTCACCGAATTTTTTTTGTCGGATTCGGGTGTGTTTTGGATTCGGGTGTTTTTTTCAAAAAACACTAAAAAACAGCTTAAATCATAGAATTTGGGGGTCATTTTGATCCCAAAGTATTATTAACCTCAAAAACCATAATTTACACTCATTTTCAGTCTATTCTGAATACCTCACACCTCACAATATTATTTTTAGTCCTAAAATTTGCACCGAGGTCGCTGTGTGAGTAAGATAAGCGACCCTAGTGGCCAACACAAACACCGGGCCCATCTAGGAGTGGCACTGCAGTGTCACGCAGGATGTCCCTTCCAAAAAACCCTCCCCAAACAGCACATGACGCAAAGAAAAAAAGAGGCGCAATGAGGTAGCTGTGTGAGTAAGATTAGCGACCCTAGTGGCCGACACAAACACCGGGCCCATCTAGGAGTGGCACTGCAGTGTCACGCAGGATGGCCCTTCCAAAAAACCCTCCCCAAACAGCACATGACGCAAAGAAAAAAAGAGGCGCAATGAGGTAGCTGTGTGAGTAAGATTAGCGACCCTAGTGGCCGACACAAACACCGGGCCCATCTAGGAGTGGCACTGCAGTGTCACGCAGGATGTCCCTTCCAAAAAACCCTCCCCAAACAGCACATGACGCAAAGAAAAAAAGAGGCGCAATGAGGTAGCTGTGTGAGTAAGATTAGCGACCCTAGTGGCCGACACAAACACCGGGCCCATCTAGGAGTGGCACTGCAGTGTCACGCAGGATGTCCCTTCCAAAAAACCCTCCCCAAACAGCACATGACGCAAAGAAAAAAAGAGGCGCAATGAGGTAGCTGACTGTGTGAGTAAGATTAGCGACCCTAGTGGCCGACACAAACACCGGGCCCATCTAGGAGTGGCACTGCAGTGTCACGCAGGATGTCCCTTCCAAAAAACCCTCCCCAATCAGCACATGATGCAAAGAAAAAGAAAAGAAAAAAGAGGTGCAAGATGGAATTGTCCTTGGGCCCTCCCACCCACCCTTATGTTGTATCAACAAAACAGGACATGCACACTTTAACCAACCCATCATTTCAGTGACAGGGTCTGCCACACGACTGTGACTGATATGACGGGTTGGTTTGGACCCCCCCCAAAAAAGAAGCAATTAATCTCTCCTTGCACAAACTGGCTCTACAGAGGCAAGATGTCCACCTCATCTTCACCCTCCGATATATCACCGTGTACATCCCCCTCCTCACAGATTATCAATTCGTCCCCACTGGAATCCACCATCTCAGCTCCCTGTGTACTTTGTGGAGGCAATTGCTGCTGGTCAATGTCTCCGCGGAGGAATTGATTATAATTCATTTTAATGAACATCATCTTCTCCACATTTTCTGGATGTAACCTCGTACGCCGATTGCTGACAAGGTGAGCGGCGGCACTAAACACTCTTTCGGAGTACACACTTGTGGGAGGGCAACTTAGGTAGAATAAAGCCAGTTTGTGCAAGGGCCTCCAAATTGCCTCTTTTTCCTGCCAGTATAAGTACGGACTGTGTGACGTGCCTACTTGGATGCGGTCACTCATATAATCCTCCACCATTCTATCAATGTTGAGAGAATCATATGCAGTGACAGTAGACGACATGTCCGTAATCGTTGTCAGGTCCTTCAGTCCGGACCAGATGTCAGCATCAGCAGTCGCTCCAGACTGCCCTGCATCACCGCCAGCGGGTGGGCTCGGAATTCTGAGCCTTTTCCTCGCACCCCCAGTTGCGGGAGAATGTGAAGGAGGAGATGTTGACAGGTCGCGTTCCGCTTGACTTGACAATTTTGTCACCAGCAGGTCTTTCAACCCCAGCAGACTTGTGTCTGCCGGAAAGAGAGATCCAAGGTAGGCTTTAAATCTAGGATCGAGCACGGTGGCCAAAATGTAGTGCTCTGATTTCAACAGATTGACCACCCGTGAATCCTTGTTAAGCGAATTAAGGGCTCCATCCACAAGTCCCACATGCCTAGCGGAATCGCTCCGTGTTAGCTCCTCCTTCAATGTCTCCAGCTTCTTCTGCAAAAGCCTGATGAGGGGAATGACCTGACTCAGGCTGGCAGTGTCTGAACTGACTTCACGTGTGGCAAGTTCAAAGGGCATCAGAACCTTGCACAACGTTGAAATCATTCTCCACTGCGCTTGAGACAGGTGCATTCCACCTACTATATCGTGCTCAATTGTATAGGCTTGAATGGCCTTTTGCTGCTCCTCCAACCTCTGAAGCATATAGAGGGTTGAATTCCACCTCGTTACCACTTCTTGCTTCAGATGATGGCAGGGCAGGTTCAGTAGTTTTTGGTGGTGCTCCAGTCTTCTGTACGTGGTGCCTGTACGCCGAAAGTGTCCCGCAATTCTTCTGGCCACCGACAGCATCTCTTGCACGCCCCTGTCGTTTTTTAAAAAATTCTGCACCACCAAATTCAAGGTATGTGCAAAACATGGGACGTGCTGGAATTTGCCCATATTTAATGCACACACAATATTGCTGGCGTTGTCCGATGCCACAAATCCACAGGAGAGTCCAATTGGGGTAAGCCATTCCGCGATGATCTTCCTCAGTTGCCGTAAGAGGTTTTCAGCTGTGTGCGTATTCTGGAAACCGGTGATACAAAGCGTAGCCTGCCTAGGAAAGAGTTGGCGTTTGCGAGATGCTGCTACTGGTGCCGCCGCTGCTGTTCTTGCTGCGGGAGTCCATACATCTACCCAGTGGGCTGTCACAGTCATATAGTCCTGACCCTGCCCTGCTCCACTTGTCCACATGTCCGTGGTTAAGTGGACATTGGGTACAGCTGCATTTTTTAGGACACTGGTGACTCTTTTTCTGAGGTCTGTGTACATTTTCGGTATCGCCTGCCTAGAGAAATGGAACCTAGATGGTATTTGGTACCAGGGACACAGTACCTCCAACAAGTCTCTAGTTGGCTCTGCAGTAATGATGGATACCGGAACCACGTTTCTCACCACCCAGGATGCCAAGGCCTCAGTTATCCGCTTTGCAGTAGGATGACTGCTGTGATATTTCATCTTCCTCGCAAAGGACTGTTGAACAGTCAATTGCTTACTGGAAGTAGTACAAGTGGGCTTACGACTTCCCCTCTGGGATGACCATCGACTCCCAGCGGCAACAACAGCAGCGCCAGCAGCAGTAGGCGTTACACGCAAGGATGCATCGGAGGAATCCCAGGCAGGAGAGGACTCGTCAGAATTGCCAGTGACATGGCCTGCAGGACTATTGGCATTCCTGGGGAAGGAGGAAATTGACACTGAGGGAGTTGGTGGGGTGGTTTGCGTGAGCTTGGTTACAAGAGGAAGGGATTTACTGGTCAGTGGACTGCTTCCGCTGTCACCCAAAGTTTTTGAACTTGTCACTGACTTATTATGAATGCGCTGCAGGTGACGTATAAGGGAGGATGTTCCGAGGTGGTTAACGTCCTTACCCCTACTTATTACAGCTTGACAAAGGGAACACACGGCTTGACACCTGTTGTCCGCATTTCTGGTGAAATACCTCCACACCGAAGAGCTGATTTTTTTGGTATTTTCACCTGGCATGTCAACGGCCATATTCCTCCCACGGACAACAGGTGTCTCCCCGGGTGCCTGACTTAAACAAACCACCTCACCATCAGAATCCTCCTGGTCAATTTCCTCCCCAGCGCCAGCAACACCCATATCCTCCTCATCCTGGTGTACTTCAACACTGACATCTTCAATCTGACTATCAGGAACTGGACTGCGGGTGCTCCTTCCAGCACTTGCAGGGGGCGTGCAAATGGTGGAAGGCGCATGCTCTTCACGTCCAGTGTTGGGAAGGTCAGGCATCGCAACCGACACAATTGGACTCTCCTTGTGGATTTGGGATTTCGAAGAATGCACAGTTCTTTGCTGTGCTGCTTTTGCCAGCTTGAGTCTTTTCATTTTTCTAGCGAGAGGCTGAGTGCTTCCATCCTCATGTGAAGCTGAACCACTAGCCATGAACATAGGCCAGGGCCTCAGCCGTTCCTTGCCACTCCGTGTGGTAAATGGCATATTGGCAAGTTTACGCTTCTCCTCCGACAATTTTATTTTAGGTTTTGGAGTCCTTTTTTTACTGATATTTGGTGTTTTGGATTTGACATGCTCTGTACTATGACATTGGGCATCGGCCTTGGCAGACGACGTTGCTGGCATTTCATCGTCTCGGCCATGACTAGTGGCAGCAGCTTCAGCACGAGGTGGAAGTGGATCTTGATCTTTCCCTAATTTTGGAACCTCAACATTTTTGTTCTCCATATTTTAATAGGCACAACTAAAAGGCACCTCAGGTAAACAATGGAGATGGATGGATTGGATACTAGTATACAATTATGGACGGGCTGCCGAGTGCCGACACAGAGGTAGCCACAGCCGTGAACTACCGCACTGTACTGTGTCTGCTGCTAATATATAGACTGGTTGATAAAGAGATAGTATACTCGTAACTAGTATGTATGTATAAAGAAAGAAAAAAAAACCACGGTTAGGTGGTATATACAATTATGGACGGGCTGCCGAGTGCCGACACAGAGGTAGCCACAGCCGTGAACTACCGCACTGTACTGTGTCTGCTGCTAATATATAGACTGGTTGATAAAGAGATAGTATACTCGTAACTAGTATGTATGTATAAAGAAAGAAAAAAAAACCACGGTTAGGTGGTATATACAATTATGGACGGGCTGCCGAGTGCCGACACAGAGGTAGCCACAGCCGTGAACTACCGCACTGTACTGTGTCTGCTGCTAATATATAGACTGGTTGATAAAGAGATAGTATACTCGTAACTAGTATGTATGTATAAAGAAAGAAAAAAAAACCACGGTTAGGTGGTATATACAATTATGGACGGGCTGCCGAGTGCCGACACAGAGGTAGCCACAGCCGTGAACTACCGCACTGTACTGTGTCTGCTGCTAATATATAGACTGGTTGATAAAGAGATAGTATACTCGTAACTAGTATGTATGTATAAAGATAGAAAAAAAAACCACGGTTAGGTGGTATATACAATTATGGACGGGCTGCCGAGTGCCGACACAGAGGTAGCCACAGCCGTGAACTACCGCACTGTACTGTGTCTGCTGCTAATATATAGACTGGTTGATAAAGAGATAGTATACTCGTAACTAGTATGTATGTATAAAGAAAGAAAAAAAAACCACGGTTAGGTGGTATATACAATTATGGACGGGCTGCCGAGTGCCGACACAGAGGTAGCCACAGCCGTGAACTACCGCACTGTACTGTGTCTGCTGCTAATATAGACTGGTTGATAAAGAGATAGTATACTCGTAACTAGTATGTATGTATAAAGAAAGAAAAAAAAACCACGGTTAGGTGGTATATACAATTATGGACGGGCTGCCGAGTGCCGACACAGAGGTAGCCACAGCCGTGAACTACCGCACTGTACTGTGTCTGCTGCTAATATATAGACTGGTTGATAAAGAGATAGTATACTCGTAACTAGTATGTATGTATAAAGAAAGAAAAAAAAACCACGGTTAGGTGGTATATACAATTATGGACGGGCTGCCGAGTGCCGACACAGAGGTAGCCACAGCCGTGAACTACCGCACTGTACTGTGTCTGCTGCTAATATATAGACTGGTTGATAAAGAGATAGTATACTCGTAACTAGTATGTATGTATAAAGAAAGAAAAAAAAACCACGGTTAGGTGGTATATACAATTATGGACGGGCTGCCGAGTGCCGACACAGAGGTAGCCACAGCCGTGAACTACCGCACTGTACTGTGTCTGCTGCTAATATATAGACTGGTTGATAAAGAGATAGTATACTCGTAACTAGTATGTATGTATAAAGAAAGAAAAAAAAACCACGGTTAGGTCACTGGTATATACAATTATGGACGGGCTGCCGAGTGCCGACACAGAGGTAGCCACAGCCGTGAACTACCGCACTGTACTGTGTCTGCTGCTAATATATAGACTGGTTGATAAAGAGATAGTATACTCGTAACTAGTATGTATGTATAAAGAAAGAAAAAAAAACCACGGTTAGGTGGTATATACAATTATGGACGGGCTGCCGAGTGCCGACACAGAGGTAGCCACAGCCGTGAACTACCGCACTGTACTGTGTCTGCTGCTAATATATAGACTGGTTGATAAAGAGATAGTATACTCGTAACTAGTATGTATGTATAAAGAAAGAAAAAAAAACCACGGTTAGGTGGTATATACAATTATGGACGGGCTGCCGAGTGCCGACACAGAGGTAGCCACAGCCGTGAACTACCGCACTGTACTGTGTCTGCTGCTAATATATAGACTGGTTGATAAAGAGATAGTATACTCGTAACTAGTATGTATGTATAAAGAAAGAAAAAAAAACCACGGTTAGGTGGTATATACAATTATGGACGGGCTGCCGAGTGCCGACACAGAGGTAGCCACAGCCGTGAACTACCGCACTGTACTGTGTCTGCTGCTAATATATAGACTGGTTGATAAAGAGATAGTATACTCGTAACTAGTATGTATGTATAAAGAAAGAAAAAAAAAACACGGTTAGGTGGTATATACAATTATGGACGGGCTGCCGAGTGCTGACACAGAGGTAGCCACAGCCGTGAACTACCGCACTGTACTGTGTCTGCTGCTAATATATAGACTGGTTGATAAAGAGATAGTATACTCGTAACTAGTATGTATGTATAAAGAAAGAAAAAAAAAACACGGTTAGGTGGTATATACAATTATGGACGGGCTGCCGAGTGCCGACACAGAGGTAGCCACAGCCGTGAACTACCGCACTGTACTGTGTCTGCTGCTAATATAGACTGGTTGATAAAGAGATAGTATACTACTAATATTATATATACTGGTGGTCAGGTCACTGGTCACTAGTCACACTGGCAGTGGCACTCCTGCAGCAAAAGTGTGCACTGTTTAATTTTAATATAATATTATGTACTCCTGGCTCCTGCTATAACCTATAACTGGCACTGCAGTAGTGCTCCCCAGTCTCCCCCACAATTATAAGCTGTGTGAGCTGAGCAGTCAGACAGATATATAATATATATAGATGATGCAGCACACTGGCCTGAGCCTGAGCAGTGCACACAGATATGGTATGTGACTGACTGAGTCACTGTGTGTATCGCTTTTTTCAGGCAGAGAACGGATATATTAAATAAACTGCACTGTGTGTCTGGTGGTCACTCACTATATAATATATTATGTACTTCTGGCTCCTGCTATAACCTATAACTGGCACTGCAGTAGTGCTCCCCAGTCTCCCCCACAATTATAAGCTGTGTGAGCTGAGCAGTCAGACAGATATATATAATATTATATATAGATAATAGATGATGCAGCACACTGGCCTGAGCCTGAGCAGTGCACACAGATATGGTATGTGACTGAGTCACTGTGTGCTGTGTATCGCTTTTTTCAGGCAGAGAACGGATTATAAATAAAACTGGTGGTCACTGGTCACTATCAGCAAAACTCTGCACTGTACTGAGTACTCCTAATGCTCCCCAAAATTAGTAAATCAAGTGTCTCTCTAATCTATTCTAAACGGAGAGGACGCCAGCCACGTCCTCTCCCTATCAATCTCAATGCACGTGTGAAAATGGCGGCGACACGCGGCTCCTTATATAGAATCCGAGTCTCGCGATAGAATCCGAGCCTCGCGAGAATCCGACAGCGTCATGATGACGTTCGGGCGCGCTCGGGTTAACCGAGCAAGGCGGGAAGATCCGAGTCGCTCGGACCCGTGAAAAAAAACATGAAGTTCTGGCGGGTTCGGATTCAGAGAAACCGAACCCGCTCATCTCTAATACAAATATTCCGAAATACGGAATATTCTGAAATACGGACTTTTTTGAGTGATAGTGAGATAGTGAAACCTTTGTTTTTTGATGGCTCAATGTATACAAACTTTGTTAAATACACAAAGTTATAAAAAATCTGGCCCTCATTCCGAGTTGTTCGCTCGCAAGCTGCTTTTAGCAGCATTGCACGCGCTAAGCCGCCGCCTACTGGTAGTGAATCTTAGCTTAGCAAAATTGCGAACGAAAGATTCGCAATTTTGCGAAAAGATTTATCTTTGCAGTTTCTGAGTAGCTCGAGACTTACTCTTCCAGTGCGATCAGTTCAGTGCTTGTCGTTCCTGGTTTGACGTCACAAACACACCCAGCGTTCGCCCAGACACTCCCCTGTTTCTCCAGCCACTCCCGCGTTTTTCCCAGAAACGGCAGCGTTTTTTCACACATCCATAAAACGGCCAGTTTCCGCCCAGAAACACCCACTTCCTGTCAATCACATTACGATCACCAGAACGAAGAAAAAACCTCGTAATGCCGTGAGTAAAATACCTAACTGCATAGCAAATTTACTTGGCGCAGTCGCACTGCGGACATTGCGCATGCGCATTAGCGACTAATCGCTCCGTTGCGAAAAAAAAATAACGAGCGATCAACTCGGAATTACCACCATTGTATTAAATGACCTTCAGGCTGTGTGTATATGGTGTATGTGAAACATAAATGAATTTTGTGACTGTACACACACTTTGATTAATGCACAAAGTTATAAAAAATATTGGCTAAAATTACCTTCAGGCTGTGTGTATAAGGTGTATATGTAACATAAATGCATTCTGTGCTTAGATTTAGGTTCCATCACCATGATATCTCATTATGATATGCAATTATTCCAAAATACGGAAAAATCCGATATCCAAAATACCTCTGGTCCCAAGCATTTTGGATAAGGGATACTCAACCTGTATTAGATTGTGATTAAGTAAAATTAATATTATTAATAATAATTATAAATTAACTAAATTTAAATTAAATTAATATATCAACTCTCCACACTTGTATAGCGAACCTTCTGCATATCAAATATATCTTTGAGGAAATTAAGAATTTGATTCAAAATAATAAATTTAAATCATGATTACAGCATCTAAAATATTGTCTTTTTTTTATACTTCTTTACCTTAATATTTTTTTATCTCTACACTTGTATAGCAAACCTTCTGCATACCAAATATATCTTTGAGGAAATTAAGAATTTTATTCAAAATAATTAATTTAAATCATGATTACAGCATTTAAAATATTGTCTTTTTTTAATTCTTCTTTATTTAAATCATCTTTTTTTCTCCACACTTGTATTGTACATATGGTAATATCCTTTCAATTATATAGAAAATCAGTTTGGGGGTGAACGTTTGGGGCATGGGGCTCCTTGGATTGCTCTGGCTGGGCCACTTTGGGGCATCATCACCTTACATTTATTTTTAACACCTATATCACCCTGTATTTTTTTTTATTTATGTAGCATTTTTCACACATCTTTTTAACTTGTACCACTGATCAACCAACCTCACTTTCTAACACTGACACCTTACTGCTGTCCTCTTTCTAACACTCAGCAGCTTGTTTCACTTGCCTTACACTTATTTCTCACTTCTATCCCTCATTTGTGTGATACCCTGGGGTGGTATGGCTGGAGTGGTTTGGGGTGCTCTGCACCACAGAGATGAACCTCTATAATGTTAGGGACCTGTCCGGTGAGGTCACCGTGAAGAAGGTGGGCAGGCTCATATATTGGCCAACATATGCCAAGAACCTCGGATATAATGGTTGTTATAATTTTTAATGGTGTATGGTGCACCTGCACTCTTGTTCCTATATTGATTGCCCTAGCTTTGTCAGCTCCTGCCTCTTTGCCATTCTATTGTCTGCAAAAGCCTCTTTTCCCTTTCCCTGTTTACACCAGTCTCTCCATCCTTTTCTTGTTTGTGCTAGACTCACTGTCCTTCTCCTGTCTGTGCAATCCTTACTGCTCTTCCCCTCTTTGTGAAAGTCTTTCTTTAATTCTCCTCTCTGTAATGGTCTCTCTACCCTTTTCTTGCCTGCAATAGCCTCTACACTCTTCCCCAGTTTGGGACAGTATCTTACCCTTGCACTGTCTAGGACAAATTTTCTGCCCTTCTCCCATCATTGCCAGCCTCTTTGCTATTACTATGCTTGTGCCAGCCTGTCTGTCATTGCAATATCTATGCCACAGGTTCTCAACTCGGTCCTCAGGATCTCAAACAGTTCATGTTTTTCAGGTGTTCTCACAGAATCACAAGTGAAATAATTAGCTCCACCTGTAGATGTTTTAAAATGTGTCAGAGAGTAATGAATACACCTGTGTTCCTGCTAGGTGAATTGCAAAGTGTGAACCATGTGGGTTCCTGAGGACTGAGTTTGAGAACCACTGATCTATGCCATACGCTACCTGTTAGTTCAAGCATTTTGTCCAGCCCCTCTCTGTGTTGGTGTCTTCCCCTTTCCTCTATGTGTGCCAGTCTATCTCCTTGACCCAACGTGTGTGTGTGTGTGTGTGTGTGTGTGTGTGTGTGTGTGTGTGTGTGTGTATGTGTGTGTGTGTGTCTGTGTATGAGTTTGTTTACCATTTGCCTCTACTATCCAATTTTCCCCTCACACTTTTCCTCTTGCCCTGCATATTCATTGCCTCCCCTTATTCTTCAATTTTTCCCCTCTTTACCCCTTACCTTCTTCCTTTTCTATTGTATTCAATAGAGTTCTCATGGCTGATACTCACAAGGCATGTGGTTGAACAGAGGCATAACATGTGTTGTATATAAATAAGTAGAGAGGCGCGGGTTCGGTTCTCTAAGAACTGAACCCTACCGAACATCAAGTCCCGAGCCTGGATCCGAGTCCGGATCGGAACTTCCCGCCAGACTCGGAAACCAGAATGAGGCAAAATGTCAGTTTTGGATTCCTTATAAGGAGCCGCACGTCGCCGCCATTTTCACTCCAGTCCTGAAGAGTGTAGCTAGAGGACGTGTCTCTCTCCTCAGTGTCTGTCTGTGCGGGAAAGTGGTGTGGCGACCTGCTTATGTGTCATTCCAGTGCTGTATTGTGCTGCATAAGTCCAGTGGTGGTGTATTGTGCTGCATCAGTCCAGTCACAGTGGTGGTGTCCTCTGCTTCCATATGTCCAGTGCTGCTGTATAAGTCCAGTCTATTGCAGTGGTGCTGTGTTGTCCTGCATCAATCCAGTGGTGGTGTCCCTGTGCTACCGTATAAGTCCAGTGGTATTGCCATATAAGTCCAGTTATACTGCCATAAAAGTCCAGTTATACTGCCATAAAAGTCTAGTGGTACTGCCGTATAAGTCCAGTGATTCTACTGTATATGTCCAGTGATACTGCCGTATAAGTCCAGTAATAAATACGCATAAGTCCAGGGATACTGCCGCATAAGTACATTGATACTGCCGTATAAGCCCAGTGAGACTGCCGTATAAGTCCAGTGGTATTGCCGTATAAGTCCAGTCCAGTGGTACTGCCGTATAAGTTCAGTGATACTGCCGTATATGTCCACTGATAATGCCGTATAAGTCCAAAGGTACTGCCGTATAAGTCAAGTGATACTGCCGTATAAGTCCAGTGTTACTGCCGTATAGGTCCAGTGATACTGCCGTATATGTCCAGTGTTACTGCCGTATAGGTCCAGTGATACTGCCGTATATGTCCAGTGGTACTGCCGTATAAGTCCCATAGATTGTAAGCTTGCAAGCAGGGCCCTCCTACCTCTATGACTGTTTGTTTTTACCCAGTTTTGTCTTCTAATTGTGTCCAGTTGTAAAGCGCAACAGAATTTGCTGCGCTATATAAGAAACTGTTAATAATCATAAGTAAAGTGATACTGCTGTATATTTCCAGTGGTACTTCCATATAAGTCCAGTGATACTGCCGCATAAGTCCAGTGGTAGTTCTGTATAAGTCCAGTCCAGTGATATTGCCGTATATGTCCAGTGGTACTGCCATATAAGTCCAGTGATACTGACGTATAAGTCCAGTGGTATTGCCGTATATGTCCAGTGGTAATGCCATATAAGTCCATGGATACTGCCGTATAAGTCCAGTGATAAATACTCATAAGTCCAGGGATACTGCCACATAAGTTCATTGATACTGTCGTATTAGCCCAGTGGTACTGCCGTATAAGTCCAGTGATACTGCCGTATAAGTCCAGTGATACTGCCGTATAAGTCCAGTGATACTGCCGTATAGGTCCAGTGATACTGCCGTATAAGTCCAGTGATACTGCCGTATAAGTCCAGTGATACTGCCGTATAAGTCCAGTGATACTGCCGTATAAATCCAGTGATACTGCCGTATAAGTCCAGTGATACTGCCGTATAAGTCCAGTGGTATTGCCGAATATGTCCAGTGGTAATTAGAGATGAGCGCCTGAAATTTTTCGGGTTTTGTGTTTTGGTTTTGGGTTCGGTTCCGCGGCCGTGTTTTGGGTTCGACCGCGTTTTGGCAAAACCTCACCGAATTTTTTTTGTCGGATTCGGGTGTGTTTTGGATTCGGGTGTTTTTTTCCAAAAACCCTAAAAAACAGCTTAAATCATAGAATTTGGGGGTCATTTTGATCCCAAAGTATTATTAACCTCAAAAACCATAATTTACACTCATTTTCAGTCTATTCTGAATACCTCACACCTCACAATATTATTTTTAGTCCTAAAATTTGCACCGAGGTCGCTGTGTGAGTAAGATAAGCGACCCTAGTGGCCGACACAAACACCGGGCCCATCTAGGAGTGGCACTGCAGTGTCACGCAGGATGTCCCTTCCAAAAAACCCTCCCCAAACAGCACATGACGCAAAGAAAAAAAGAGGCGCAATGAGGTAGCTGTGTGAGTAAGATTAGCGACCCTAGTGGCCGACACAAACACCGGGCCCATCTAGGAGTGGCACTGCAGTGTCACGCAGGATGGCCCTTCCAAAAAACCCTCCCCAAACAGC
Organism: Pseudophryne corroboree; assembly: GCF_028390025.1. Classification (NCBI taxonomy): domain Eukaryota; kingdom Metazoa; phylum Chordata; class Amphibia; order Anura; family Myobatrachidae; genus Pseudophryne; species Pseudophryne corroboree. Next base: position 279,262,617 of record NC_086450.1, read on the forward strand.
ACATGACGCAAAGAAAAAAAGAGGCGCAATGAGGTAGCTGTGTGAGTAAGATTAGCGACCCTAGTGGCCGACACAAACACCGGGCCCATCTAGGAGTGGCACTGCAGTGTCACGCAGGATGGCCCTTCCAAAAAACCCTCCCCAAACAGCACATGACGCAAAGAAAAAAAGAGGCGCAATGAGGTAGCTGACTGTGTGAGTAAGATTAGCGACCCTAGTGGCCGACACAAACACCGGGCCCATCTAGGAGTGGCACTGCAGTGTCACGCAGGATGTCCCTTCCAAAAAACCCTCCCCAAACAGCACATGACGCAAAGAAAAAAAGAGGCGCAATGAGGTAGCTGTGTGAGTAAGATTAGCGACCCTAGTGGCCGACACAAACACCGGGCACATCTAGGAGTGGCACTGCAGTGTCACGCAGGATGTCCCTTCCAAAAAACCCTCCCCAAACAGCACATGACGCAAAGAAAAAAAGAGGCGCAATGAGGTAGCTGTGTGAGTAAGATTAGCGACCCTAGTGGCCGACACAAACACCGGGCCCATCTAGGAGTGGCACTGCAGTGTCACGCAGGATGTCCCTTCCAAAAAACCCTCCCCAATCAGCACATGATGCAAAGAAAAAGAAAAGAAAAAAGAGGTGCAAGATGGAATTATCCTTGGGCCCTCCCACCCACCCTTATGTTGTATAAACAAAACAGGACATGCACACTTTAACCAACCCATCATTTCAGTGACAGGGTCTGCCACACGACTGTGACTGATATGACGGGTTGGTTTGGACCCCCCCCAAAAAAGAAGCAATTAATCTCTCCTTGCACAAACTGGCTCTACAGAGGCAAGATGTCCACCTCATCTTCACCCTCCGATATATCACCGTGTACATCCCCCTCCTCACAGATTATCAATTCGTCCCCACTGGAATCCACCATCTCAGCTCCCTGTGTACTTTGTGGAGGCAATTGCTGCTGGTCAATGTCTCCGCGGAGGAATTGATTATAATTCATTTTAATGAACATCATCTTCTCCACATTTTCTGGATGTAACCTCGTACGCCGATTGCTGACAAGGTGAGCGGCGGCACTAAACACTCTTTCGGAGTACACACTTGTGGGAGGGCAACTTAGGTAGAATAAAGCCAGTTTGTGCAAGGGCCTCCAAATTGCCTCTTTTTCCTGCCAGTATAAGTACGGACTGTGTGACGTGCCTACTTGGATGCGGTCACTCATATAATCCTCCACCATTCTATCAATGTTGAGAGAATCATATGCAGTGACAGTAGACGACATGTCCGTAATCGTTGTCAGGTCCTTCAGTCCGGACCAGATGTCAGCATCAGCAGTCGCTCCAGACTGCCCTGCATCACCGCCAGCGGGTGGGCTCGGAATTCTGAGCCTTTTCCTCGCACCCCCAGTTGCGGGAGAATGTGAAGGAGGAGATGTTGACAGGTCGCGTTCCGCTTGACTTGACAATTTTGTCACCAGCAGGTCTTTCAACCCCAGCAGACCTGTGTCTGCCGGAAAGAGAGATCCAAGGTAGGCTTTAAATCTAGGATCGAGCACGGTGGCCAAAATGTAGTGCTCTGATTTCAACAGATTGACCACCCGTGAATCCTTGTTAAGCGAATTAAGGGCTGCATCCACAAGTCCCACATGCCTAGCGGAATCGCTCCCTTTTAGCTCCTTCTTCAATGCCTCCAGCTTCTTCTGCAAAAGCCTGATGAGGGGAATGACCTGACTCAGGCTGGCAGTGTCTGAACTGACTTCACGTGTGGCAAGTTCAAAGGGCATCAGAACCTTGCACAACGTTGAAATCATTCTCCACTGCACTTGAGACAGGTGCATTCCATCTCCTATATCGTGCTCAATTGTATAGGCTTGAATGGCCTTTTGCTGCTCCTCCAACCTCTGAAGCATATAGAGGGTTGAATTCCACCTCGTTACCACTTCTTGCTTCAGATGATGGCAGGGCAGGTTCAGTAGTTTTTGGTGGTGCTCCAGTCTTCTGTACGTGGTGCCTGTACGCCGAAAGTGTCCCGCAATTTTTCTGGCCACCGACAGCATCTCTTGCACGCCCCTGTCGTTTTTTTAAAAATTCTGCACCACCAAATTCAAGGTATGTGCAAAACATGGGACGTGCTGGAATTTGCCCATATTTAATGCACACACAATATTGCTGGCGTTGTCCGATGCCACAAATCCACAGGAGAGTCCAATTGGGGTAAGCCTTTCCGCGATGATCTTCCTCAGTTGCCGTAAGAGGTTTTCAGCTGTGTGCGTATTCTGGAAAGCGGTGATACAAAGCGTAGCCTGCCTAGGAAAGAGTTGGCGTTTGCGAGATGCTGCTACTGGTGCCGCCGCTGCTGTTCTTGCGGCGGGAGTCCATACATCTACCCAGTGGGCTGTCACAGTCATATAGTCCTGACCCTGCCCTGCTCCACTTGTCCACATGTCCGTGGTTAAGTGGACATTGGGTACAACTGCATTTTTTAGGAGACTGGTGAGTCTTTTTCTGACGTCCGTGTACATTCTCGGTATCGCCTGCCTAGAGAAGTGGAACCTAGATGGTATTTGGTAACGGGGGCACACTGCCTCAATAAATTGTCTAGTTCCCTGTGAACTAACGGCGGATACCGGACGCACGTCTAACACCAACATAGTTGTCAAGGACTCAGTTATCCGCTTTGCAGTAGGATGACTGCTGTGATATTTCATCTTCCTCGCAAAGGACTGTTGAACAGTCAATTGCTTACTGGAAGTAGTACAAGTGGGCTTACGACTTCCCCTCTGGGATGACCATCGACTCCCAGCGGCAACAACAGCAGCGCCAGCAGCAGTAGGCGTTACACGCAAGGATGCATCGGAGGAATCCCAGGCAGGAGAGGACTCGTCAGACTTGCCAGTGACATGGCCTGCAGGACTATTGGCATTCCTGGGGAAGGAGGAAATTGACACTGAGGGAGTTGGTGGGGTGGTTTGCGTGAGCTTGGTTACAAGAGGAAGGGATTTACTGGTCAGTGGACTGCTTCCGCTGTCACCCAAAGTTTTTGAACTTGTCACTGACTTATTATGAATGCGCTGCAGGTGACGTATAAGGGAGGATGTTCCGAGGTGGTTAACGTCCTTACCCCTACTTATTACAGCTTGACAAAGGGAACACACGGCTTGACACCTGTTGTCCGCATTTCTGGTGAAATACCTCCACACCGAAGAGCTGATTTTTTTTGGTATTTTCACCTGGCATGTCAACGGCCATATTCCTCCCACGGACAACAGGTGTCTCCCCGGGTGCCTGACTTAAACAAACCACCTCACCATCAGAATCCTCCTGGTCAATTTCCTCCCCAGCGCCAGCAACACCCATATCCTCCTCATCCTGGTGTACTTCAACACTGACATCTTCAATCTGACTATCAGGAACTGGACTGCGGGTGCTCCTTCCAGCACTTGCAGGGGGCGTGCAAATGGTGGAAGGCGCATGCTCTTCACGTCCAGTGTTGGGAAGGTCAGGCATCGCAACCGACACAATTGGACTCTCCTTGTGGATTTGGGATTTCAAAGAACGCACAGTTCTTTGCGGTGCTTTTGCCAGCTTGAGTCTTTTCAGTTTTCTAGCGAGAGGCTGAGTGCTTCCATCCTCATGTGAAGCTGAACCACTAGCCATGAACATAGGCCAGGGCCTCAGCCGTTCCTTGCCACTCCGTGTGGTAAATGGCATATTGGCAAGTTTACGCTTCTCCTCCGACAATTTTATTTTAGGTTTTGGAGTCCTTTTTTTACTGATATTTGGTGTTTTGGTTTTGACATGCTCTGTACTATGCCATTGGGCATCGGCCTTGGCAGACGACGTTGCTGGCATTTCATCGTCTCGGCCATGACTAGTGGCAGCAGCTTCAGCACGAGGTGGAAGTGGATCTTGATCTTTCCCTAATTTTGGAACCTCAACATTTTTGTTCTCCATATTTTAATAGGCACAACTAAAAGGCACCTCAGGTAAACAATGGAGATGGATGGATTGGATACTAGTATACAATTATGGACGGGCTGCCGAGTGCCGACACAGAGGTAGCCACAGCCGTGAACTACCGCACTGTACTGTGTCTGCTGCTAATATATAGACTGGTTGATAAAGAGATAGTATACTCGTAACTAGTATGTATGTATAAAGAAAGAAAAAAAAACCACGGTTAGGTCACTGGTATATACAATTATGGACGGGCTGCCGAGTGCCGACACAGAGGTAGCCACAGCCGTGAACTACCGCACTGTACTGTGTCTGCTGCTAATATATAGACTGGTTGATAAAGAGATAGTATACTCGTAACTAGTATGTATGTATAAAGAAAGAAAAAAAAACCACGGTTAGGTGGTATATACAATTATGGACGGGCTGCCGAGTGCCGACACAGAGGTAGCCACAGCCGTGAACTACCGCACTGTACTGTGTCTGCTGCTAATATATAGACTGGTTGATAAAGAGATAGTATACTCGTAACTAGTATGTATGTATAAAGAAAGAAAAAAAAACCACGGTTAGGTCACTGGTATATACAATTATGGACGGGCTGCCGAGTGCCGACACAGAGGTAGCCACAGCCGTGAACTACCGCACTGTACTGTGTCTGCTGCTAATATATAGACTGGTTGATAAAGAGATAGTATACTCGTAACTAGTATGTATGTATAAAGAAAGAAAAAAAAAACACGGTTAGGTGGTATATACAATTATGGACGGGCTGCCGAGTGCCGACACAGAGGTAGCCACAGCCGTGAACTACCGCACTGTACTGTGTCTGCTGCTAATATATAGACTGGTTGATAAAGAGATAGTATACTCGTAACTAGTATGTATGTATAAAGAAAGAAAAAAAAACCACGGTTAGGTGGTATATACAATTATGGACGGGCTGCCGAGTGCCGACACAGAGGTAGCCACAGCCGTGAACTACCGCACTGTACTGTGTCTGCTGCTAATATATAGACTGGTTGATAAAGAGATAGTATACTCGTAACTAGTATGTATGTATAAAGAAAGAAAAAAAAACCACGGTTAGGTGGTATATACAATTATGGACGGGCTGCCGAGTGCCGACACAGAGGTAGCCACAGCCGTGAACTACCGCACTGTACTGTGTCTGCTGCTAATATATAGACTGGTTGATAAAGAGATAGTATACTCGTAACTAGTATGTATGTATAAAGAAAGAAAAAAAAACCACGGTTAGGTGGTATATACAATTATGGACGGGCTGCCGAGTGCCGACACAGAGGTAGCCACAGCCGTGAACTACCGCACTGTACTGTGTCTGCTGCTAATATATAGACTGGTTGATAAAGAGATAGTATACTCGTAACTAGTATGTATGTATAAAGAAAGAAAAAAAAACCACGGTTAGGTCACTGGTATATACAATTATGGACGGGCTGCCGAGTGCCGACACAGAGGTAGCCACAGCCGTGAACTACCGCACTGTACTGTGTCTGCTGCTAATATATAGACTGGTTGATAAAGAGATAGTATACTCGTAACTAGTATGTATGTATAAAGAAAGAAAAAAAAACCACGGTTAGGTGGTATATACAATTATGGACGGGCTGCCGAGTGCCGACACAGAGGTAGCCACAGCCGTGAACTACCGCACTGTACTGTGTCTGCTGCTAATATATAGACTGGTTGATAAAGAGATAGTATACTCGTAACTAGTATGTATGTATAAAGAAAGAAAAAAAAACCACGGTTAGGTCACTGGTATATACAATTATGGACGGGCTGCCGAGTGCCGACACAGAGGTAGCCACAGCCGTGAACTACCGCACTGTACTGTGTCTGCTGCTAATATATAGACTGGTTGATAAAGAGATAGTATACTCGTAACTAGTATGTATGTATAAAGAAAGAAAAAAAAACCACGGTTAGGTCACTGGTATATACAATTATGGACGGGCTGCCGAGTGCCGACACAGAGGTAGCCACAGCCGTGAACTACCGCACTGTACTGTGTCTGCTGCTAATATATAGACTGGTTGATAAAGAGATAGTATACTCGTAACTAGTATGTATGTATAAAGAAAGAAAAAAAAACCACGGTTAGGTCACTGGTATATACAATTATGGACGGGCTGCCGAGTGCCGACACAGAGGTAGCCACAGCCGTGAACTACCGCACTGTACTGTGTCTGCTGCTAATATATAGACTGGTTGATAAAGAGATAGTATACTCGTAACTAGTATGTATGTATAAAGAAAGAAAAAAAAACCACGGTTAGGTGGTATATACAATTATGGACGGGCTGCCGAGTGCCGACACAGAGGTAGCCACAGCCGTGAACTACCGCACTGTACTGTGTCTGCTGCTAATATATAGACTGGTTGATAAAGAGATAGTATACTCGTAACTAGTATGTATGTATAAAGAAAGAAAAAAAAACCACGGTTAGGTGGTATATACAATTATGGACGGGCTGCCGAGTGCCGACACAGAGGTAGCCACAGCCGTGAACTACCGCACTGTACTGTGTCTGCTGCTAATATATAGACTGGTTGATAAAGAGATAGTATACTCGTAACTAGTATGTATGTATAAAGAAAGAAAAAAAAACCACGGTTAGGTGGTATATACAATTATGGACGGGCTGCCGAGTGCCGACACAGAGGTAGCCACAGCCGTGAACTACCGCACTGTACTGTGTCTGCTGCTAATATATAGACTGGTTGATAAAGAGATAGTATACTCGTAACTAGTATGTATGTATAAAGAAAGAAAAAAAAACCACGGTTAGGTGGTATATACAATTATGGACGGGCTGCCGAGTGCTGACACAGAGGTAGCCACAGCCGTGAACTACCGCACTGTACTGTGTCTGCTGCTAATATATAGACTGGTTGATAAAGAGATAGTATACTCGTAACTAGTATGTATGTATAAAGAAAGAAAAAAAAAACACGGTTAGGTGGTATATACAATTATGGACGGGCTGCCGAGTGCCGACACAGAGGTAGCCACAGCCGTGAACTACCGCACTGTACTGTGTCTGCTGCTAATATAGACTGGTTGATAAAGAGATAGTATACTACTAATATTATATATACTGGTGGTCAGGTCACTGGTCACTAGTCACACTGGCAGTGGCACTCCTGCAGCAAAAGTGTGCACTGTTTAATTTTAATATAATATTATGTACTCCTGGCTCCTGCTATAACCTATAACTGGCACTGCAGTAGTGCTCCCCAGTCTCCCCCACAATTATAAGCTGTGTGAGCTGAGCAGTCAGACAGATATATAATATATATAGATGATGCAGCACACTGGCCTGAGCCTGAGCAGTGCACACAGATATGGTATGTGACTGACTGAGTCACTGTGTGTATCGCTTTTTTCAGGCAGAGAACGGATATATTAAATAAACTGCACTGTGTGTCTGGTGGTCACTCACTATATAATATATTATGTACTTCTGGCTCCTGCTATAACCTATAACTGGCACTGCAGTAGTGCTCCCCAGTCTCCCCCACAATTATAAGCTGTGTGAGCTGAGCAGTCAGACAGATATATATAATATTATATATAGATAATAGATGATGCAGCACACTGGCCTGAGCCTGAGCAGTGCACACAGATATGGTATGTGACTGAGTCACTGTGTGCTGTGTATCGCTTTTTTCAGGCAGAGAACGGATTATAAATAAAACTGGTGGTCACTGGTCACTGGTCACTATCAGCAAAACTCTGCACTGTACTGAGTACTCCTAATGCTCCCCAAAATTAGTAAATCAAGTGTCTCTCTAATCTATTCTAAACGGAGAGGACGCCAGCCACGTCCTCTCCCTATCAATCTCAATGCACGTGTGAAAATGGCGGCGACACGCGGCTCCTTATATAGAATCCGAGTCTCGCGATAGAATCCGAGCCTCGCGAGAATCCGACAGCGTCATGATGACGTTCGGGCGCGCTCGGGTTAACCGAGCAAGGCGGGAAGATCCGAGTCGCTCGGACCCGTGAAAAAAAACATGAAGTTCTGGCGGGTTCGGATTCAGAGAAACCGAACCCGCTCATCTCTAATACAAATATTCCGAAATACGGAATATTCTGAAATACGGACTTTTTTGAGTGATAGTGAGATAGTGAAACCTTTGTTTTTTGATGGCTCAATGTATACAAACTTTGTTAAATACACAAAGTTATAAAAAATCTGGCCCTCATTCCGAGTTGTTCGCTCGCAAGCTGCTTTTAGCAGCATTGCACGCGCTAAGCCGCCGCCTACTGGTAGTGAATCTTAGCTTAGCAAAATTGCGAACGAAAGATTCGCAATTTTGCGAAAAGATTTATCTTTGCAGTTTCTGAGTAGCTCGAGACTTACTCTTCCAGTGCGATCAGTTCAGTGCTTGTCGTTCCTGGTTTGACGTCACAAACACACCCAGCGTTCGCCCAGACACTCCCCTGTTTCTCCAGCCACTCCCGCGTTTTTCCCAGAAACGGCAGCGTTTTTTCACACATCCATAAAACGGCCAGTTTCCGCCCAGAAACACCCACTTCCTGTCAATCACATTACGATCACCAGAACGAAGAAAAAACCTCGTAATGCCGTGAGTAAAATACCTAACTGCATAGCAAATTTACTTGGCGCAGTCGCACTGCGGACATTGCGCATGCGCATTAGCGACTAATCGCTCCGTTGCGAAAAAAAAATAACGAGCGATCAACTCGGAATTACCACCATTGTATTAAATGACCTTCAGGCTGTGTGTATATGGTGTATGTGAAACATAAATGAATTTTGTGACTGTACACACACTTTGATTAATGCACAAAGTTATAAAAAATATTGGCTAAAATTACCTTCAGGCTGTGTGTATAAGGTGTATATGTAACATAAATGCATTCTGTGCTTAGATTTAGGTTCCATCACCATGATATCTCATTATGATATGCAATTATTCCAAAATACGGAAAAATCCGATATCCAAAATACCTCTGGTCCCAAGCATTTTGGATAAGGGATACTCAACCTGTATTAGATTGTGATTAAGTAAAATTAATATTATTAATAATAATTATAAATTAACTAAATTTAAATTAAATTAATATATCAACTCTCCACACTTGTATAGCGAACCTTCTGCATATCAAATATATCTTTGAGGAAATTAAGAATTTGATTCAAAATAATAAATTTAAATCATGATTACAGCATCTAAAATATTGTCTTTTTTTTATACTTCTTTACCTTAATATTTTTTTATCTCTACACTTGTATAGCAAACCTTCTGCATACCAAATATATCTTTGAGGAAATTAAGAATTTTATTCAAAATAATTAATTTAAATCATGATTACAGCATTTAAAATATTGTCTTTTTTTAATTCTTCTTTATTTAAATCATCTTTTTTTCTCCACACTTGTATTGTACATATGGTAATATCCTTTCAATTATATAGAAAATCAGTTTGGGGGTGAACGTTTGGGGCATGGGGCTCCTTGGATTGCTCTGGCTGGGCCACTTTGGGGCATCATCACCTTACATTTATTTTTAACACCTATATCACCCTGTATTTTTTTTTATTTATGTAGCATTTTTCACACATCTTTTTAACTTGTACCACTGATCAACCAACCTCACTTTCTAACACTGACACCTTACTGCTGTCCTCTTTCTAACACTCAGCAGCTTGTTTCACTTGCCTTACACTTATTTCTCACTTCTATCCCTCATTTGTGTGATACCCTGGGGTGGTATGGCTGGAGTGGTTTGGGGTGCTCTGCACCACAGAGATGAACCTCTATAATGTTAGGGACCTGTCCGGTGAGGTCACCGTGAAGAAGGTGGGCAGGCTCATATATTGGCCAACATATGCCAAGAACCTCGGATATAATGGTTGTTATAATTTTTAATGGTGTATGGTGCACCTGCACTCTTGTTCCTATATTGATTGCCCTAGCTTTGTCAGCTCCTGCCTCTTTGCCATTCTATTGTCTGCAAAAGCCTCTTTTCCCTTTCCCTGTTTACACCAGTCTCTCCATCCTTTTCTTGTTTGTGCTAGACTCACTGTCCTTCTCCTGTCTGTGCAATCCTTACTGCTCTTCCCCTCTTTGTGAAAGTCTTTCTTTAATTCTCCTCTCTGTAATGGTCTCTCTACCCTTTTCTTGCCTGCAATAGCCTCTACACTCTTCCCCAGTTTGGGACAGTATCTTACCCTTGCACTGTCTAGGACAAATTTTCTGCCCTTCTCCCATCATTGCCAGCCTCTTTGCTATTACTATGCTTGTGCCAGCCTGTCTGTCATTGCAATATCTATGCCACAGGTTCTCAACTCGGTCCTCAGGATCTCAAACAGTTCATGTTTTTCAGGTGTTCTCACAGAATCACAAGTGAAATAATTAGCTCCACCTGTAGATGTTTTAAAATGTGTCAGAGAGTAATGAATACACCTGTGTTCCTGCTAGGTGAATTGCAAAGTGTGAACCATGTGGGTTCCTGAGGACTGAGTTTGAGAACCACTGATCTATGCCATACGCTACCTGTTAGTTCAAGCATTTTGTCCAGCCCCTCTCTGTGTTGGTGTCTTCCCCTTTCCTCTATGTGTGCCAGTCTATCTCCTTGACCCAACGTGTGTGTGTGTGTGTGTGTGTGTGTGTGTGTGTGTGTGTGTGTGTATGTGTGTGTGTGTGTCTGTGTATGAGTTTGTTTACCATTTGCCTCTACTATCCAATTTTCCCCTCACACTTTTCCTCTTGCCCTGCATATTCATTGCCTCCCCTTATTCTTCAATTTTTCCCCTCTTTACCCCTTACCTTCTTCCTTTTCTATTGTATTCAATAGAGTTCTCATGGCTGATACTCACAAGGCATGTGGTTGAACAGAGGCATAACATGTGTTGTATATAAATAAGTAGAGAGGCGCGGGTTCGGTTCTCTAAGAACTGAACCCTACCGAACATCAAGTCCCGAGCCTGGATCCGAGTCCGGATCGGAACTTCCCGCCAGACTCGGAAACCAGAATGAGGCAAAATGTCAGTTTTGGATTCCTTATAAGGAGCCGCACGTCGCCGCCATTTTCACTCCAGTCCTGAAGAGTGTAGCTAGAGGACGTGTCTCTCTCCTCAGTGTCTGTCTGTGCGGGAAAGTGGTGTGGCGACCTGCTTATGTGTCATTCCAGTGCTGTATTGTGCTGCATAAGTCCAGTGGTGGTGTATTGTGCTGCATCAGTCCAGTCACAGTGGTGGTGTCCTCTGCTTCCATATGTCCAGTGCTGCTGTATAAGTCCAGTCTATTGCAGTGGTGCTGTGTTGTCCTGCATCAATCCAGTGGTGGTGTCCCTGTGCTACCGTATAAGTCCAGTGGTATTGCCATATAAGTCCAGTTATACTGCCATAAAAGTCCAGTTATACTGCCATAAAAGTCTAGTGGTACTGCCGTATAAGTCCAGTGATTCTACTGTATATGTCCAGTGATACTGCCGTATAAGTCCAGTAATAAATACGCATAAGTCCAGGGATACTGCCGCATAAGTACATTGATACTGCCGTATAAGCCCAGTGAGACTGCCGTATAAGTCCAGTGGTATTGCCGTATAAGTCCAGTCCAGTGGTACTGCCGTATAAGTTCAGTGATACTGCCGTATATGTCCACTGATAATGCCGTATAAGTCCAAAGGTACTGCCGTATAAGTCAAGTGATACTGCCGTATAAGTCCAGTGTTACTGCCGTATAGGTCCAGTGATACTGCCGTATATGTCCAGTGTTACTGCCGTATAGGTCCAGTGATACTGCCGTATATGTCCAGTGGTACTGCCGTATAAGTCCCATAGATTGTAAGCTTGCAAGCAGGGCCCTCCTACCTCTATGACTGTTTGTTTTTACCCAGTTTTGTCTTCTAATTGTGTCCAGTTGTAAAGCGCAACAGAATTTGCTGCGCTATATAAGAAACTGTTAATAATCATAAGTAAAGTGATACTGCTGTATATTTCCAGTGGTACTTCCATATAAGTCCAGTGATACTGCCGCATAAGTCCAGTGGTAGTTCTGTATAAGTCCAGTCCAGTGATATTGCCGTATATGTCCAGTGGTACTGCCATATAAGTCCAGTGATACTGACGTATAAGTCCAGTGGTATTGCCGTATATGTCCAGTGGTAATGCCATATAAGTCCATGGATACTGCCGTATAAGTCCAGTGATAAATACTCATAAGTCCAGGGATACTGCCACATAAGTTCATTGATACTGTCGTATTAGCCCAGTGGTACTGCCGTATAAGTCCAGTGATACTGCCGTATAAGTCCAGTGATACTGCCGTATAAGTCCAGTGATACTGCCGTATAGGTCCAGTGATACTGCCGTATAAGTCCAGTGATACTGCCGTATAAGTCCAGTGATACTGCCGTATAAGTCCAGTGATACTGCCGTATAAATCCAGTGATACTGCCGTATAAGTCCAGTGATACTGCCGTATAAGTCCAGTGGTATTGCCGAATATGTCCAGTGGTAATTAGAGATGAGCGCCTGAAATTTTTCGGGTTTTGTGTTTTGGTTTTGGGTTCGGTTCCGCGGCCGTGTTTTGGGTTCGACCGCGTTTTGGCAAAACCTCACCGAATTTTTTTTGTCGGATTCGGGTGTGTTTTGGATTCGGGTGTTTTTTTCCAAAAACCCTAAAAAACAGCTTAAATCATAGAATTTGGGGGTCATTTTGATCCCAAAGTATTATTAACCTCAAAAACCATACTTTACACTCATTTTCAGTCTATTCTGAATACCTCACACCTCACAATATTATTTTTAGTCCTAAAATTTGCACCGAGGTCGCTGTGTGAGTAAGATAAGCGACCCTAGTGGCCGACACAAACACCGGGCCCATCTAGGAGTGGCACTGCAGTGTCACGCAGGATGTCCCTTCCAAAAAACCCTCCCCAAACAGCACATGACGCAAAGAAAAAAAGAGGCGCAATGAGGTAGCTGTGTGAGTAAGATTAGCGACCCTAGTGGCCGACACAAACACCGGGCCCATCTAGGAGTGGCACTGCAGTGTCACGCAGGATGGCCCTTCCAAAAAACCCTCCCCAAACAGCACATGACGCAAAGAAAAAAAGAGGCGCAATGAGGTAGCTGTGTGAGTAAGATTAGCGACCCTAGTGGCCGACACAAACACCGGGCCCATCTAGGAGTGGCACTGCAGTGTCACGCAGGATGGCCCTTCCAAAAAACCCTCCCCAAACAGCACATGACGCAAAGAAAAAAAGAGGCGCAATGAGGTAGCTGACTGTGTGAGTAAGATTAGCGACCCTAGTGGCCGACACAAACACCGGGCCCATCTAGGAGTGGCACTGCAGTGTCACGCAGGATGTCCCTTCCAAAAAACCCTCCCCAAACAGCACATGACGCAAAGAAAAAAAGAGGCGCAATGAGGTAGCTGTGTGAGTAAGATTAGCGACCCTAGTGGCCGACACAAACACCGGGCACATCTAGGAGTGGCACTGCAGTGTCACGCAGGATGTCCCTTCCAAAAAACCCTCCCCAAACAGCACATGACGCAAAGAAAAAAAGAGGCGCAATGAGGTAGCTGTGTGAGTAAGATTAGCGACCCTAGTGGCCGACACAAACACCGGGCCCATCTAGGAGTGGCACTGCAGTGTCACGCAGGATGTCCCTTCCAAAAAACCCTCCCCAATCAGCACATGATGCAAAGAAAAAGAAAAGAAAAAAGAGGTGCAAGATGGAATTATCCTTGGGCCCTCCCACCCACCCTTATGTTGTATAAACAAAACAGGACATGCACACTTTAACCAACCCATCATTTCAGTGACAGGGTCTGCCACACGACTGTGACTGATATGACGGGTTGGTTTGGACCCCCCCCAAAAAAGAAGCAATTAATCTCTCCTTGCACAAACTGGCTCTACAGAGGCAAGATGTCCACCTCATCTTCACCCTCCGATATATCACCGTGTACATCCCCCTCCTCACAGATTATCAATTCGTCCCCACTGGAATCCACCATCTCAGCTCCCTGTGTACTTTGTGGAGGCAATTGCTGCTGGTCAATGTCTCCGCGGAGGAATTGATTATAATTCATTTTAATGAACATCATCTTCTCCACATTTTCTGGATGTAACCTCGTACGCCGATTGCTGACAAGGTGAGCGGCGGCACTAAACACTCTTTCGGAGTACACACTTGTGGGAGGGCAACTTAGGTAGAATAAAGCCAGTTTGTGCAAGGGCCTCCAAATTGCCTCTTTTTCCTGCCAGTATAAGTACGGACTGTGTGACGTGCCTACTTGGATGCGGTCACTCATATAATCCTCCACCATTCTATCAATGTTGAGAGAATCATATGCAGTGACAGTAGACGACATGTCCGTAATCGTTGTCAGGTCCTTCAGTCCGGACCAGATGTCAGCATCAGCAGTCGCTCCAGACTGCCCTGCATCACCGCCAGCGGGTGGGCTCGGAATTCTGAGCCTTTTCCTCGCACCCCCAGTTGCGGGAGAATGTGAAGGAGGAGATGTTGACAGGTCGCGTTCCGCTTGACTTGACAATTTTGTCACCAGCAGGTCTTTCAACCCCAGCAGACCTGTGTCTGCCGGAAAGAGAGATCCAAGGTAGGCTTTAAATCTAGGATCGAGCACGGTGGCCAAAATGTAGTGCTCTGATTTCAACAGATTGACCACCCGTGAATCCTTGTTAAGCGAATTAAGGGCTGCATCCACAAGTCCCACATGCCTAGCGGAATCGCTCCCTTTTAGCTCCTTCTTCAATGCCTCCAGCTTCTTCTGCAAAAGCCTGATGAGGGGAATGACCTGACTCAGGCTGGCAGTGTCTGAACTGACTTCACGTGTGGCAAGTTCAAAGGGCATCAGAACCTTGCACAACGTTGAAATCATTCTCCACTGCACTTGAGACAGGTGCATTCCATCTCCTATATCGTGCTCAATTGTATAGGCTTGAATGGCCTTTTGCTGCTCCTCCAACCTCTGAAGCATATAGAGGGTTGAATTCCACCTCGTTACCACTTCTTGCTTCAGATGATGGCAGGGCAGGTTCAGTAGTTTTTGGTGGTGCTCCAGTCTTCTGTACGTGGTGCCTGTACGCCGAAAGTGTCCCGCAATTTTTCTGGCCACCGACAGCATCTCTTGCACGCCCCTGTCGTTTTTTTAAAAATTCTGCACCACCAAATTCAAGGTATGTGCAAAACATGGGACGTGCTGGAATTTGCCCATATTTAATGCACACACAATATTGCTGGCGTTGTCCGATGCCACAAATCCACAGGAGAGTCCAATTGGGGTAAGCCATTCCGCGATGATCTTCCTCAGTTGCCGTAAGAGGTTTTCAGCTGTGTGCGTATTCTGGAAAGCGGTGATACAAAGCGTAGCCTGCCTAGGAAAGAGTTGGCGTTTGCGAGATGCTGCTACTGGTGCCGCCGCTGCTGTTCTTGCGGCGGGAGTCCATACATCTACCCAGTGGGCTGTCACAGTCATATAGTCCTGACCCTGCCCTGCTCCACTTGTCCACATGTCCGTGGTTAAGTGGACATTGGGTACAACTGCATTTTTTAGGAGACTGGTGAGTCTTTTTCTGACGTCCGTGTACATTCTCGGTATCGCCTGCCTAGAGAAGTGGAACCTAGATGGTATTTGGTAACGGGGGCACACTGCCTCAATAAATTGTCTAGTTCCCTGTGAACTAACGGCGGATACCGGACGCACGTCTAACACCAACATAGTTGTCAAGGACTCAGTTATCCGCTTTGCAGTAGGATGACTGCTGTGATATTTCATCTTCCTCGCAAAGGACTGTTGAACAGTCAATTGCTTACTGGAAGTAGTACAAGTGGGCTTACGACTTCCCCTCTGGGATGACCATCGACTCCCAGCGGCAACAACAGCAGCGCCAGCAGCAGTAGGCGTTACACGCAAGGATGCATCGGAGGAATCCCAGGCAGGAGAGGACTCGTCAGACTTGCCAGTGACATGGCCTGCAGGACTATTGGCATTCCTGGGGAAGGAGGAAATTGACACTGAGGGAGTTGGTGGGGTGGTTTGCGTGAGCTTGGTTACAAGAGGAAGGGATTTACTGGTCAGTGGACTGCTTCCGCTGTCACCCAAAGTTTTTGAACTTGTCACTGACTTATTATGAATGCGCTGCAGGTGACGTATAAGGGAGGATGTTCCGAGGTGGTTAACGTCCTTACCCCTACTTATTACAGCTTGACAAAGGGAACACACGGCTTGACACCTGTTGTCCGCATTTCTGGTGAAATACCTCCACACCGAAGAGCTGATTTTTTTGGTATTTTCACCTGGCATGTCAACGGCCATATTCCTCCCACGGACAACAGGTGTCTCCCCGGGTGCCTGACTTAAACAAACCACCTCACCATCAGAATCCTCCTGGTCAATTTCCTCCCCAGCGCCAGCAACACCCATATCCTCCTCATCCTGGTGTACTTCAACACTGACATCTTCAATCTGACTATCAGGAACTGGACTGCGGGTGCTCCTTCCAGCACTTGCAGGGGGCGTGCAAATGGTGGAAGGCGCATGCTCTTCACGTCCAGTGTTGGGAAGGTCAGGCATCGCAACCGACACAATTGGACTCTCCTTGTGGATTTGGGATTTCAAAGAACGCACAGTTCTTTGCGGTGCTTTTGCCAGCTTGAGTCTTTTCAGTTTTCTAGCGAGAGGCTGAGTGCTTCCATCCTCATGTGAAGCTGAACCACTAGCCATGAACATAGGCCAGGGCCTCAGCCGTTCCTTGCCACTCCGTGTGGTAAATGGCATATTGGCAAGTTTACGCTTCTCCTCCGACAATTTTATTTTAGGTTTTGGAGTCCTTTTTTTACTGATATTTGGTGTTTTGGTTTTGACATGCTCTGTACTATGCCATTGGGCATCGGCCTTGGCAGACGACGTTGCTGGCATTTCATCGTCTCGGCCATGACTAGTGGCAGCAGCTTCAGCACGAGGTGGAAGTGGATCTTGATCTTTCCCTAATTTTGGAACCTCAACATTTTTGTTCTCCATATTTTAATAGGCACAACTAAAAGGCACCTCAGGTAAACAATGGAGATGGATGGATTGGATACTAGTATACAATTATGGACGGGCTGCCGAGTGCCGACACAGAGGTAGCCACAGCCGTGAACTACCGCACTGTACTGTGTCTGCTGCTAATATATAGACTGGTTGATAAAGAGATAGTATACTCGTAACTAGTATGTATGTATAAAGAAAGAAAAAAAAACCACGGTTAGGTGGTATATACAATTATGGACGGGCTGCCGAGTGCCGACACAGAGGTAGCCACAGCCGTGAACTACCGCACTGTACTGTGTCTGCTGCTAATATATAGACTGGTTGATAAAGAGATAGTATACTCGTAACTAGTATGTATGTATAAAGAAAGAAAAAAAAACCACGGTTAGGTCACTGGTATATACAATTATGGACGGGCTGCCGAGTGCCGACACAGAGGTAGCCACAGCCGTGAACTACCGCACTGTACTGTGTCTGCTGCTAATATATAGACTGGTTGATAAAGAGATAGTATACTCGTAACTAGTATGTATGTATAAAGAAAGAAAAAAAAACCACGGTTAGGTGGTATATACAATTATGGACGGGCTGCCGAGTGCCGACACAGAGGTAGCCACAGCCGTGAACTACCGCACTGTACTGTGTCTGCTGCTAATATATAGACTGGTTGATAAAGAGATAGTATACTCGTAACTAGTATGTATGTATAAAGAAAGAAAAAAAAACCACGGTTAGGTCACTGGTATATACAATTATGGACGGGCTGCCGAGTGCCGACACAGAGGTAGCCACAGCCGTGAACTACCGCACTGTACTGTGTCTGCTGCTAATATATAGACTGGTTGATAAAGAGATAGTATACTCGTAACTAGTATGTATGTATAAAGAAAGAAAAAAAAAACACGGTTAGGTGGTATATACAATTATGGACGGGCTGCCGAGTGCCGACACAGAGGTAGCCACAGCCGTGAACTACCGCACTGTACTGTGTCTGCTGCTAATATATAGACTGGTTGATAAAGAGATAGTATACTCGTAACTAGTATGTATGTATAAAGAAAGAAAAAAAAACCACGGTTAGGTGGTATATACAATTATGGACGGGCTGCCGAGTGCCGACACAGAGGTAGCCACAGCCGTGAACTACCGCACTGTACTGTGTCTGCTGCTAATATATAGACTGGTTGATAAAGAGATAGTATACTCGTAACTAGTATGTATGTATAAAGAAAGAAAAAAAAACCACGGTTAGGTGGTATATACAATTATGGACGGGCTGCCGAGTGCCGACACAGAGGTAGCCACAGCCGTGAACTACCGCACTGTACTGTGTCTGCTGCTAATATATAGACTGGTTGATAAAGAGATAGTATACTCGTAACTAGTATGTATGTATAAAGAAAGAAAAAAAAACCACGGTTAGGTGGTATATACAATTATGGACGGGCTGCCGAGTGCCGACTCAGAGGTAGCCACAGCCGTGAACTACCGCACTGTACTGTGTCTGCTGCTAATATATAGACTGCTTGATAAAGAGATAGTATACTCGTAACTAGTATGTATGTATAAAGAAAGAAAAAAAAACCACGGTTAGGTCACTGGTATATACAATTATGGACGGGCTGCCGAGTGCCGACACAGAGGTAGCCACAGCCGTGAACTACCGCACTGTACTGTGTCTGCTGCTAATATATAGACTGGTTGATAAAGAGATAGTATACTCGTAACTAGTATGTATGTATAAAGAAAGAAAAAAAAACCACGGTTAGGTGGTATATACAATTATGGACGGGCTGCCGAGTGCCGACACAGAGGTAGCCACAGCCGTGAACTACCGCACTGTACTGTGTCTGCTGCTAATATATAGACTGGTTGATAAAGAGATAGTATACTCGTAACTAGTATGTATGTATAAAGAAAGAAAAAAAAACCACGGTTAGGTCACTGGTATATACAATTATGGACGGGCTGCCGAGTGCCGACACAGAGGTAGCCACAGCCGTGAACTACCGCACTGTACTGTGTCTGCTGCTAATATATAGACTGGTTGATAAAGAGATAGTATACTCGTAACTAGTATGTATGTATAAAGAAAGAAAAAAAAACCACGGTTAGGTCACTGGTATATACAATTATGGACGGGCTGCCGAGTGCCGACACAGAGGTAGCCACAGCCGTGAACTACCGCACTGTACTGTGTCTGCTGCTAATATATAGACTGGTTGATAAAGAGATAGTATACTCGTAACTAGTATGTATGTATAAAGAAAGAAAAAAAAACCACGGTTAGGTCACTGGTATATACAATTATGGACGGGCTGCCGAGTGCCGACACAGAGGTAGCCACAGCCGTGAACTACCGCACTGTACTGTGTCTGCTGCTAATATATAGACTGGTTGATAAAGAGATAGTATACTCGTAACTAGTATGTATGTATAAAGAAAGAAAAAAAAACCACGGTTAGGTGGTATATACAATTATGGACGGGCTGCCGAGTGCCGACACAGAGGTAGCCACAGCCGTGAACTACCGCACTGTACTGTGTCTGCTGCTAATATATAGACTGGTTGATAAAGAGATAGTATACTACTAATATTATATACTGGTGGTCAGGTCACTGGTCACTAGTCACACTGGCAGTGGCACTCCTGCAGCAAAAGTGTGCACTGTTTAATTTTAATATAATATTATGTACTCCTGGCTCCTGCTATAACCTATAACTGGCACTGCAGTAGTGCTCCCCAGTCTCCCCCACAATTATAAGCTGTGTGAGCTGAGCAGTCAGACAGATATATAATATATATAGATGATGCAGCACACTGGCCTGAGCCTGAGCAGTGCACACAGATATGGTATGTATGTGACTGAGTCACTGTGTGCTGTGTATCGCTTTTTTCAGGCAGAGAACGGATTATAAATAAAAGTGGTGGTCACTGGTCACTATCAGCAAAACTCTGCACTGTACACTACTGAGTACTCCTAATGCTCCCCAAAATTAGTAAATCAAGTGTCTAAACGGAGAGGACGCCAGCCACGTCCTCTCCCTATCAATCTCAATGCACGAAAATGGCGGCGACGCGCGGCTCCTTATATAGAATCCGAGTCTCGCGATAGAATCCGAGCCTCGCGAGAATCCGACAGCGTCATGATGACGTTCGGGCGCGCTCGGGTTAACCGAGCAAGGCGGGAAGATCCGAGTCGCTCGGACTCGTGAAAAAAAACATGAAGTTCTGGCGGGTTCGGATTCAGAGAAACCGAACCCGCTCATCTCTAGTGGTAATGCCGTATAAGTACAGTGATACTGCCGTATAAGTCCAGTGATACTGCCGTATAAGTCCAGTGATACTGCCGTATAAGTCCAGTGATACTGCCGTATAAGTCGTATAAGTCCAGTGATACTGCCGTATATGTCCAGTGATACTGCCGTATAAGTCCAGTGATAAGTCCAGTGGTATTGCCGTATATGTCCAGTGGTAATGCTGTATAAGTCCATGGATACTGCCGTATAAGTCCAAGGATACAGCCGTATAAGTCCAGTGGTACTGACGTATAAGTCAAGTGATACTACCGTCTAAGTCCCATAGATTGTAAGCTTGCGAGCAGGGCACTCCTACCTCTATGACTCTTTGTTTCTCTAACGTCCTAGAGGATGCTGGGGACTCCGTAAGGACCATGGGGATAGACGGGCTCCGCAGAAGACATGGGCACTTTAAGAAAGAATTTAGTTCCTGGTGTGCACTGGCTCCTCCCTCTATGCCCCTCCTCCAGACCTCAGTTTGA
The DNA here is from genome assembly GCF_028390025.1 of Pseudophryne corroboree. Taxonomy (NCBI): domain Eukaryota; kingdom Metazoa; phylum Chordata; class Amphibia; order Anura; family Myobatrachidae; genus Pseudophryne; species Pseudophryne corroboree. Next base: position 279,283,425 of record NC_086450.1, read on the forward strand.
TACTGTGCCCAGACGAGCTGGGTGCTTTTCAGTGAGCTCTCCTGAGTTTACTGATAGAAAGTATTTTGTTAGGTTTTTTATTTTCAGGGAGCTCTGCTGGCAACAGACTCCCTGCATCGAGGGACTGAGGGGAGAGAAGCAGCTCTTCTCTCTGAAGCTAGGTCCTGCTTCTTAGGCTACTGGACACCATTAGCTCCAGAGGGATTGGTACGTAGGATCTCACCCTCGCCGTCCGTCCCAGAGCCGCGCCGCCGTCCCCCTCGCAGAGCCGGAAGATAGAAGCCGGGTGAGTATGAGAAGAAAAGAACTTCACAGGCGGCAGAAGACTTCATGATCTTCACTGAGGTAATGCACAGCACTGCAGCTGTGCGCCATTGCTCCCACAAACCTCACATACTCCGGTCACTGTAAGGGTGCAGAGTGCAGGGGGGGGGGGGGGGCGCCCTGGGCAACAATATAAACCTCTTATTTGGCAAAAGGAGCATATATACAGCTGGACACTGTATATATGCAGGAGCCCCCGCCAATTTTACACTTTTAGCGGGACAGAAGCCCGCCGTCGAGGGGGCGGGGCTTCTCCCTCAGCACTCACCAGCGCCATGTTTTTCTCCACAGCACCGCTGAGAGGAAGCTCCCCGGACTCTCCCCTGCTTATACCACGGTAGAAGAGAGGGTTTTAAAGAAGGGGGGGGGCACATAATTTGGCGCAGATAATAACAGCGCTACTGGGTAAACATTAAATTACTGTGTTTTTTCCGGCGTCATATAGCGCTGGGGTGTGTGCTGGCATACTCTCTCTCTGTCTCTCCAAAGGGCCTTGTGGGGGAATTATCTTCAGATGAGCATTCCCTGAGTGTGTGGTGTGTCGGTAAGTGTGTGTCGACATGTCTGAGGTAAAAGGCTCTCCTAAGGAGGAGATGGAGCAAATGTGTGTGTGAGTGGTGTCTCCGTCGACAACGCCGACACCTGATTGGATATGTGAAATTAAGTGCTAAGGTAAATTTATTGCACAAAAGAGTGAGAACAGACAGTGAATCTACACATGTCTGTCCCTATGTCGCAGAGACCTTCAGAGTCTCACAACGCTCACTATCCAAACTAATAGACACTGATATCGACACGGAGTCTGACTCCAGTGTCAACTACGATAATGCAAAGTTACAGCCAAAACTGGCAGAAAAGTATTCAATATATGATTATTGTAATAAAAGATGTTTTGCATATCACTGATGACTCATCTGTCCCTGACACAAGGGTACACATGTTTAAGGTGAAGAAAGCTGAGGTAAATTTCCCTCCTCTCATGAAGAAAAAGAGCGGGAATCTCCAGAAAAGAGACTGCAGATTCTCACAAAGAATTCTCAGGGAGTATCCTTTCCCTACTAGGGCCAGGATACGATGGGAATCTTCCCCTAGGGTGGACAAAGCTTTGTCACGTTTACCCAAAAGGTAGCGCTGACTTAACAGCTATCCTCAGGGATCCTGCAGATAGCATGCAGTAAAAGTACTTTGAAGTCCATTTACACACATTCTGGTACACTACTCAGACCGGCGATTGTGTCGGCATGGGTTTATAGCGCTGTAGCAGCGTGGACAGATACCTTATCAGCGGAGATTGAAACCGTAGATAAGGATACCATGTTATTGACCCTAGTATATGTATATATATATATATATATATATAAAACATGCCCAAAGAGACATTAGTCTACTGGGTTCTAGAGTCAACGCTATGTCGATTTCTGCTAGACGTGTCATGTGGAACATGCAATGGACAGGTGATGCCGACTAAAAGAGGCATATGGAAGGTTTACCTTACAAGGCTGAGGAATTGTGTGGAGAAGGGCTCTCGGACCTGGTCTCCACAGCTATAGCTGGTAATTCTGATCTTTTGCCTTATATTCCTTCACAGCCTAAGAAAGCACAACATTATCAAATGCAGTCCTTTCGGTTGCAGAAAAACAAGAAAGTACGAGGAGCGTCCTTTCTTACCAGAGGTAAGGGCACAGGGCACAGCTAGTTCCCAGGAACAGAAGTCCTCCCCGGCCTCTACTACATTCACCGCATGACGCTGGAGCTCTGCTAAGGGAGTCCGGCCCAGTGTGAGAACGTCTTCGGCTCTTCGCCACATGAGTTCACTCACAGGTGGATCCCGGAGCAATAAAAATTGTTTCTCAGGGTTACAAGCTGGAATTCGAAAGGTGCCACCTCGCCGGTTTTTCCTTATCGGACCTACCGGCTTCTCCCCCAGAAAGGGAGATAATATTAAATACAATTCACACATTGTATCTCCAACAGGTGGTGCTCAAGGTTCCCCTCCTGCAACAAGGAAGGTGATATGACTCACCCTTGGCTGTAGTCCCGAAACCGTACGGTCCGGTCAGACCTATTTTAAAATTAAAATCTCTGAACCTATACGGGAAAAGGTTCAAATTTAAAGTGGAATCGCCCAGAGCTATCATCGCCAGCCTGGAAGGGGGGGATTTGATGGTGTATCTAGACATAAAGGCTGCATACCTTCATGTTCCCATTTATCCACCCCATCAGGCGTACCTGACACTTGCAGTACAGGATTGTCATTACCAATTTCATGGTAATTGGCGGAAATAATTGTGCTCCTACGCAAGCAAGGAGTCACAGTTATCCCATACTTGGACGATCTCCTAATAAGGGCGAGATCAAAAGAGCAGTTGTTCAACAGCGTATCACTTTCGCTGAAGGTGTCACAGCAACACGGCTGGATTCTCAATTTCCCGAGGTCACAGTTGGTTCCTATAACTCGTCTGCCCTTCTTGGGTTTGATTCTGGATACAGACCAGAAATGGGTTTACCTTCAGATAGAGAAGGCCCAGGAACTCATGACTCTAGTCAGAGACCTATTGAAACCAAGACAGGTGTCAGTGCATCACTGCCCTCGAGTCCTGGGAAAAACATTCCCTTAGGGTTCCATGCGAGGACTTCAAATGGGACCTACTGGACAAGTGGTCCGGGTCACATCTACAGATTCATCAGGTGATCACCCTATCCCCCAGGGCCAGGGTATCTCTCCTGTGGTGGCTACAGAGTGCTGACCTTATAGAGGGCCGCAGATTCGGCATTCAGGACTGGATCCTGGTGACCACGGACGCGAGCCTCCGAGGCTGGGGAGCAGTCACACAGGGAAGAAATTTCCAAGGTCTTTTGGTCAAGTCAAGGGACTTGTCTTCACATCCACATATTGGAACTAAGGGTCATATACAACGCCCTACGTCAAGCAGAGACCTTTCTTCGTGACCAACCGGTTCTGATCCAGTCAGACAAAGTCACCGCAGTAGCTCATGTAAACCGTCAAGGCGGCACAAGGAGAAGAGTGGCGATGGCGGAAGCCAGTAGAATTCTTCGCTGTGCGGAGAATCATGTAAGAGCACTGTCAACAGTGTTCATTCCGGAAGTGAATAACTGGGAAGCAGACTTCCTCACCAGACATACGTCCTGGAGAGGGGAGAATTCATCAGGAAGTCTTCGCACAGATTGCAGTTTGGTGGGGACTGCCACAGATAGACATGATGGCGTCCCGCCTCAACAAAAAGCTGCAGAGTTATTGCGCCTGATCAAGAGACCCTCAGGCAGTAGCGGTAGATGCCCTAGTGACACAGTGGGTGTTCCAACCAGTCTATGTATTTCCTCCTCTTCCTCTCATACCCAAGGGTTGAGAATAATAAGAAAAAGGAGGAGTGAGAACAATACTCATTGTTCCAGATTGGCCATGAAGGATCTGGTATCCGGATCTGCAGGAAATGCTTACAGAAGATCCGTGGCCTCTTCCTCTAAGGCAGGACCTGTTGCAACAGGGCCCATGTCTGTTCCAAGACTTACCGCGGCTGTGTTTGATGGCATGGCGGTGGAACACCGGATCCTAGCGGAAAAAGGCATTCCGGATGAGGTCATTCCTACACTGATAAAGGCTAGGAAGGTCGTGACATCTAAACATTATCACCGTATATGGCGAAAATATGTTTCTTGGTGTGAGGCCAGGAATGCTCCTACGGAAGAATTCCATCTGGGCCGTTTCCTTCACTTCCTACAAACTGGAGTGAATTTGGGCCTAAAATTAGGCTCTATTAAGGTCCAGATTTCGGCCTTATCCATTTTCTTTCAAAAAGAATTGGCTTCTCTTCCAGAAGTTCAGACTTTTGTAAAAGGAGTGATGCATATTCAGCCTCCTTTCGTGCCTCCGGTGGCACCTTGGGACCTTAACGTGGTGTTAAGTTTTCTAAAATCACACTGGTTTGAACCACTTAAAACGGTGGAGTTAAAATATCTCACTTGGAAGGTGGTCATGTTATTAGCCTTGGCTTCGGCTAGGCAAGTGTCGGAATTGCGGCTTTGTTTCATAAAAGCCCCTATCTTGTTTTCCATATGGATAGAGCGGAGTTGCGGACCCGTCCTCAATTCCTACCTAAGGTGGTATCATCCTTTCATATGAAACAGCCTATTGTGGTGCCTGTGGCTACGCGTGACTTGGAGGACTCCAAGTCCCTGGATGTGGTCAGGGCTTTGAAAATTTACGTAGCCAGAATGGCTAGAGTCAGAAAAACAGAATCACTGTTTGTCCTGTATGCTGCCAACAAGCTTGGTGCTCCTGCTTCAAAGCAGACTATTGCTAGCTGGATTTGTAACACCATTCAGCAGGATCATTCTACGGCTGGATTGCCATTGCTTAAATCGGTTAGGGTCCATTCTACCAGGAAGGTGGGCTCTTCTTGGGCGGCTGCCCGAGGGGTCTCGGCATTACAGTTGTGCCGAGCTGCTAATTGGTCAGGTTCAAACACTTTTGCTAAGTTCTACAAGTTTGATACCCTGGCTGAGGAGGACCTCTTGTTTGCTCAATCGGGGTTGCAGAGTCATCTGCACTCTCCCGCCGTTTGGAAGCTTTGGTATAATCCCCATGGTCCTTACGGAGTCCCCAGCATCCTCTAGGACGTTAGAGAAAATAAGATTTTACTTACCGGTAAATCTATTTCTCGTAGTCCGTAGAGGATGCTGGGCGCCCGTCCCAAGTGCGGACTTCTTCTGCAATACTTGTATATAGTTATTGCTTCAATAAGGGTTACGTTATAGTTGCATCGGTCTTGAACTGATGATATGTTGTTTTCATACTGTTAACTGGGTAGTTATCACAAGTTATACGGTGTGATTGGTGTGGCTGGTATGAATCTTGCCCTTGGATTAACAAAATCCTTTCCTCGTACTGTCCATCTCCTCTGGGCACAGTTTCTCTAACTGAAGTCTGGAGGAGGGGCATAGAGGGAGGAGCCAGTGCACACCAGGAACTAAATTCTTTCTTAAAGTGCCCATGTCTCCTGCGGAGCCCGTCTATCCCCATGGTCCTTACGGAGTCCCCAGCATCCTCTACGGACTACGAGAAATAGATTTACCGGTAAGTAAAATCTTATTTTTTACTCGGTTTTGTCTTCTAATTGTGTCCAGTTGTAAAGCGCAACAGAATTTGCTGCGCTATATAAGAAACTGTTAATAATAATAAGTACAGTGATACTGCTGTATATGTCCAGTGATACTGCCGTATAAGTCCAGTGCTAGTTCTGTATAAGTCCAGTTCAGTGGTACTGCCGTATAAGTCCAGTGATATTGCCGTATAAGTCCAGTGATATTGCCGTATAAGTCCAGTGATACTGCCGTATATGTCCAGTGGTACTGCCATATAAGTCCAGTGATTCTGCCGTATAAGTCCAGTGTTATTGCCGTATATGTCCAGTAGTAATGCTATTTAAGTCCATGGATACTGCCGTATAAGTCCAAGGATATTGCCGTATACTGTAAGTCCAGTGGTCCTGCCGTATAAATCCAGTGATACTGCCATATAAGTCCCATAGATTGTAAGCTTGCGAGCAGGGCCCTCCTACCTCTTTAACTGTTTTTTTTTACCCAGTTTTGTCTTCTAATTGTATCCAGTTGTAAAGCACAACAGAATTTGCTGCGCTATATAGGAAACTGTTAATAATAATAAGTAAAGTGATACTGCTGTATATGTCCAGTGATACTGCCGTATAAGTCCAGTGGTAGTGCTTTATAAGTCCAGTCCAGTGGTACTGCCATATAAGTCAAGTGATACTGCCGTATAAGTCCAGTTGTATTGCCGTATATGTCCAGTGGTAATGCTGTATAAGTCCATGGATATTGCCATATAAGTCCAGTGGTACTGCCGTATAAGTCCAGTGGTACTGCCGTATAAGTCCAGTGGTACTGCCATATATGTCCAGTGGTAATGCTGTATAAATCCAGTGGTACTGCCGTATAAGTCCAGTGGTACTGCCATATAAGTCCAGTGATACTCCTGTATAAGTCCAGTAATACTACTGTATAAATCCAGTCCAGTGGTACTGCCATATAAGTCCAGTACCGTGGTGCTGCCATATAAGTTCAGTGGTGCTGTCCTGTGCTGTATATTGTCACGTCTGAGGATTCCTGTGAATCCGGATTTGGGGAAGATGATTCTGGTGCACTTGGATCTCTGAATAACAAACGAGTGGGACGGATGAAGGTCTTGCGCATTTATTACTTGGAATAGTACAGAGTTCGCCAAAGACAGTTGAATAGAGATACTACTGTAGGTTAGCGGGTGGCTGAGGATACCGGAACCGTGACCTAGTACTTTAAGGAGAAATTCCGAAAGCTGGTTACGGCGGCGTCCAGAACAGGTAGCTGGGTAGGACACGGGAACAGAGTCGGCAGTCTGCGTAAGGCTATATCAGGAGGCTTGGGTAATTTGCTGTAACAGGAACCTGACACTGGAGATGCTGCGGGAGCACAGAGAACTAGGGGAGTCATTCCGAGTTGTTCGCTCGTTGCCGATTTTCGCAACGGAGCGATTAAGGCGAAAATGCGCATGCGCATGGTACGCAGTGCGCATGCGTTAAGTATTTTAGATCAAAACTTGGCATAGACGCATAATCTCAATGGATGCTGATGTCGAGCATCCCGGTTCATCAAAGATCTTCCTAAAAGTGGCTAGGAATTTTGGATAGTCACTCAGCAGAGCATCATCTCTTTCCCAGAGCGGTGAGACCCATTCCAGGGCTGCCCTTGAGAGTAAGGAGACTATGTACGGCCTAGCGTGTGTAATGCTGCTAAAATCTGCTAGCGAGCGAACAACTCGGAATGACCCCCTAGCTTCACAGATACTGTGAAAGACGTTGCACTGGCAAATTCCTTCCTCCAGGCCTTCCTGTCTTATAGCTAATTGCCCACAGGGAAGTGATAAATTGGTGAAGTGTGGGCAAGACAGGCTTTTTGCCCACATCCAAGATGGCCACCGGGAACACAGCCCAGCCTGTTCACAGAAGCCCTGGCTCCATAGCAGCACTGCTAACCCCTGCCGGAGGAACATGCTGCCAGTTTGCTGAGCTGCCAACCAGTGCCCCTGCCTGTCCTCCCAGCACACCCTGCCCGACGACAGCAGCCCGCACCTCCGCCAGCTGGACCTCTCCAAAGGGACCGGACAGGTAAGAGCCGGCTCCTCTGCACAGTCTCCCGCCGGACCGTGACATTACCCCCCCCCCCTCTTTAGAGTTGCCCCTGGACACAATTTAGGCTTCTCTGGATGTTCAGAATGAAATTTGCGAACTAATGCTGGGGTATGAACATCTGTTGCATACTCCTAGGACCGTTACTCCGGACCATATCCTTTCCAGTCCAATAGGTACTGTAACCGACCATAACGAATTCGGGAGTCAATTACCTTTTTAACCTCAAACTCTATTCCACTCTGGGTGAGTACTTTGGGTGGTCGTGGTAACAGTCTCCGAAATCGGTTCAGAACTAAAGGTTTTAGCAAGTAAACATGGAAAGAAGAAGGAATTTTGAGGTAAGGGGGTAGTTTGAGTTTATAAACCACTGGATTAATTATTCCCACAATTGGAAAAGGACCTATAAAGCGGGGTGCAAACTTCATTGAAGGTACTCGTAAGCGTAAATTCCTTGTAGAAAGCCAAACTTGGTCTACTACCTTGAGACTAGGAATTGTTCTTCGTTTTCTATCAGCCCATTTCTTGTAACGAAGAGAAGCCATTTGAAGATTGGTATGAACCAGATTACAGGGCCTATATTTACTAATATTCGTGTTTGAGTCGATTTATGTAGTGTTTAAACTCATTTTGTATCGGGTGCATTTTCATGCAACTTTTTGAAACTATATACGCCAAGTTACTAAGCAATCGAGTTTATGGTATTCGTGTTTTCCGATGTCGATGCCAGTCGGGTTTTTTTGACACATTTATGTCCGTCATTGTCGTTTGCGTACGTGTTTTTGTTGTTTTTACAGGTTTATTTTCTATGTTAAACGCAGCAGGGGTTTTTTTCAACCACGGCCGCATTTTCACTTTTAGTTTCGTTTTTCATCCCCGTTCGTGATTGGTTGTGTTTCAGATGTAGGAGTGTCTGTGCGCAACCATATAAATACGCCCCAAACCGTCCGCACCTCGTGGGTTTAGTTAGTGGTGAGGAGGGAGGTTGTGCTGTGGAGGTTGGTGAGTAGTCGGTTTGGTGAGGAGTTTTTTGGGCAATTTCTGAGTGTAGTATTATGATTAAAAGTAGTCTTGTCATTCTTGTAGTCTTGTTTGTTTTGGTTTTGTCTCATTTTTTGTCCAAGTTTTTTTGATTTAGAGTCCCTTGTCTTTTGTGTGTGTGTGTGTGTGTGTGTGTGTGTGTGTGTGTGTGTGTGTGTGTGTGTGTGTGTGTGTGTGTGTGAGAGTTGTGCAGTGGTAGTGGAGGAGTGTGTTGTTTGTTTTTATTTTTTCTGTGTTAATTGTTTAACCAGACAATTATGTCTGACTCAGAGGTGAGTGAGGTGGTGGGTGTGAGTGAGGGGGAGGAGGTTGGTCAGGTGGAGGAGGTGAGTGAGAGTGAGGTTAGTGAGGTGGAGGAGGTGGGTGAGGTTGCTGCAGCAGCCTCAAGTGACAGTGATAGTGACAGTCAGACAGCTCCACAGCCACGCACCACTACTAAGACTGGGCGGAATGTAAAGTTTAGTTATGCAGAAAATGTGGCATTGGTGCAGGAGCTGATGAAGTATCAGTGGCAGCTATTTGGGCCTGAGTCCGCCAAGGTGCCAACACGGAAGAAGACGGTGTTGTGGGCGAAAGTTTTGCTGCTGTAAATAGTGAGGGGGTGGTCAAGCGGACGGAGGACACGTGCCGCAAACGGTACTATGACATAAAGCGACATGTCAAGTCCAAAATGGCCAAGGAGGCGAAGTCGGCTTGCAAAACCGGTGGTGGACAGCCCTATATTGCCAGATATCTGGACTATGAGGAGCCCATGCGAGTTTAATACCTCCTGAAGTAGTGTCTGCAACCCATGTCCGTGATTCCGATCTGCCCAGGAAGGATGGTGAGCATGTGTATTTGTCTTATCTTCCATTACATTACTTCTGTCTTTATGTTTTTTGGTAATGTGTGTCATGTGACGTTGCATATTACTCCCATCTTCATGTGTGCGTCAGCAAATACATTGTTTTTGGTTTGTTTTTTTACCAAAGCCAATATAACATAGGGGGTAATTCCAAGTTGATCGCAGCAGGAATTTTTTTAGCAGTTGGGCAAAACCATGTGCACTGCAGGGGAGGCAGATATAACATGTGCAGAGAGAGTTAGATTTGGGTGTGGTGTGTTCAATCTGCAATCTAAATTGCAGTGTAAAAATAAAGCAGCCAGTATTACCCTGCACAGAAATAAAATAACCCACCCAAATCTAACTCTTTCTGCACATGTTATATCTGCCTCCCCTGCAGTGCACATGGTTATATCTGCCTCCCCTGCAGTGCACATGGTTTTGCCCAACTGCTAAAAAATGTCCTGCTGCGATCAACTTGGAATTACCCCCATAGTACTTTATAGTATGTCATGTTGTTTTTTTACTGTATATTTTCCATGTGTATTCTGGACTTGGTGTGTCATTGAATTGTACAGCAATAATGTTTTCCTTTGGCACATTTGCCAGTTTGCAAGTTGGCCTATGTTTTGGTTTTCAGTTATCCATGTGCAATGTTTGAAAATCAGTGGTTGACATGTTAGAGGCTGGAGTAGTGTAAAGTGGCTTTGAAGCCAGTTACATGTGTAATTTCATTAGTACTGTATGTAATCTTGTTTAAGACAAAACCGCTATTTTTTGGTGCATTTAGAGTCTGTATTTGCACCCTGACACAACACTGCAGACTTAGTTACCGTACTATTATGATGGTTTTTTTAAATGTGTTTTGGTTTTTGGCTCATATTGTGCTAATGTGTGTTTGTAGTGCCACATCACAGAGCAATTTCTATATTGCATCTTTCATTAATGACATAACATTTTTCAATGAAGATGTGTGTGTTTTGGGTAGTTAGTGTATGTATTAGTAATTGTGTGGCAGATTTATTAAGCCTGGTGAAGTGATAAAGTTGAAGTTGATAAATTACCACCAAACAATCAGCTCATAACTTCCATGTTACAGGTTGGGTTTGCAAAATGTCACTTAGGAGCTGATTGGCTAGTGCTTTATTAACAACCACTTTATCATTTCACCAGGATTATTAAATCTGCCCCTGTGTCCTATGTCTGTGTCCTGTACATTATTTCCTGTGTTGCACTTTCCATAGTGCATATGGCTATTGGCCAATGTGTGTATTTATTTAAAACATTTATGGTTTTGTACAGAAATTATGCACACATAAATAAGCATCCATTTGAGAAAGATTTAATGTTTGGAAACATAATGGGTGGATGTATCAACAATAGCATGAAGAAATTAGTTCTTTTATTTGTTTCATTATTTACAGTGTTGAAAAAAAACAGTACTGGTCAGCCTACAGTCACTCCCATTACATCTGATGATGATGACGCTGTGGAAGCAGGTAAAGTGTCCATTGTAGTATAGGTTATGTTTGTAAAGGAATGGCCATAACAAAAGTACACTTTAAATCCCATGTCCATCACAAGAAGTTTTGAATAGCAGAAGGAGGACTTCTGTAGCACACCAAACAAAAGTACATGTGCCAACAAAGAAAGCAAGGTCTGATGTCCAATCACAACCACAGCAGTCTACTCCGCCATGAAGATTGTCTACAGTTTCTTCGGTACCACCACTCCAAATTTTGGTCACACCTCCAAGACACCAACCACACTCCCCTCATCTTGATTGTGAGTAAGAAACTGTAATGATGAAATAAATTAATCATCTCATAATAATCCATTTAATGAGACTAATTAACTCTAAATGCCACAAAATCTGCTATACTTACCGGAAAAAACAAACATCAAATGGATTCTGACCAAAATGGCCTTGTCCACATCCAGTAAAGATATCTATGTCCACTTCAGCCATACAGCAGCAGATTGTGTTGAAGATGCTGCAAAATAAACACATGTGCAAGCTTGCAAAATAGTAATATTTTTTTTTGCAATTTAACTTATGTGTTTGTTGTAACATTGGCACCAACATGTCGAAACATTACTAAGTTTAAGATTTAAACACTATAAGGCCAAAAATTAAGATTTTATGTGTGTTTTTATGGTGGAGTATGTCTGATCTACCATACAACTCATGTGCTTATTTTAATAATGAAGTGACCAGACACATTTGCAACAAACAGGAATATGTATGTTTTGTAGTTCTGAGTGATGATGTTGCTATGCTGGATATCTGAATGCACCATTTAAATACATGTGTTCCATGTTTATTGGTTTGCTTAAATTTTTAAAACATATGTCAAACTTACGCCAAAATGGTTCTAATTCCAGATTCTAGTACTGGTACCAGCATCCAGACACAACAGCAGCAACACAGTGACATGGATGAGACAATCATGTTACAAATGCAGCCATTAATCCAAGGAATCAGCCACCCAGCACCTGTGAGTACACCACCACAGCAAAGCACTCCACCACCACAACACAGCCCAACAACACCAGTAGCACAAGGCCCTGATCAAGTGTTTTGGGACAGTTGGGCTACACAGCAGGCCACTAATCAAGATTGCCTGCGTAGGCAGACCCAAATTTTTTCAAGCCTACCAGCTCACCTCAGAAGAATCAGCAGAAATATCAGTCGCCAAAATGAACCAACCACCAGAATTGCCAATACCATGGAAATCATGCGTGCAGACATTACACATGTCATGGGCAACTTACAACGCATAATGGAAGAACAGCACAGACAACAGCCAAGCTACATTAACATCTTAGAAAACAATCAAATGATCAATGAATCTATCACCAGAATTTTAGAGAATCAAAATGCTGCAACACGTGAACTTAATGCCACCCTCACTAACCTCAATGAAACACTCAGATCCCAGCACCATCAGCAACCAAGCAGCAGTTCTGGTACGACTACTCCAATTCTCTCGCCAGTGTCCTCACCACCAAGGCGCTCCACCAGAGCACGCCAACATGACAGTGGTAAAGGCAAAGGCCAGTCCAAGCAGCCAACCACAAAAAAATAAAAAATAGATACACCGATCTCTGTATAGAGAAGTAAATAAACACATTTACTAAGTGTAGGTTTGTCACAATATCTATTACACTTACCACCTTGTCAATTTTTTTAACATCATTAATTATAAGTGTTACAAACAACAACAGGATTTTGGCCAACACATTTATTCTTTCACATCTTTGAATTTTTAATGAGGACAAAGTTATTTGATCTGCACATTGATGTTAGCATGCAGTAACAAGACCACTTGATTTTTTTCTAATCATTACTCTTTCTAGATTCCAATCATTCTTATATCCTGCAGGCAGACTAATTGGCAGCCATGCAAATTCATCCATGACCAATACAAATTACATTGTGATTGTTAACTCTTATACCTTTCTTCTCTATACAACATTAAAAGAATAACACAATTGAGTTGGCTAAAAAGGTCCTAATATGTTGTGATCAAATTTAGATAATTCAGTGCCAAAATTAATGTCATTATTGTTGGCCCATGTTTGTGTGTGCTAAAAATGAGTAATCAGTTTCTTACACGTGATGCAGAAACAAAGAAATTGTTTTTTTTAATAAGCACAAATAATGTGTATAATAATGGATATATGTGGCAAACTGTGTATTGACTTAAAATCAGCAAGTTTATTGCAGCAAACATTCCGAAATAAATTATTTTGGATGATACTAAGTTTGTGTCCATTAAATACGATGGAGCATCACTCATAGGGACACATGTATTCCTCAAGGCTAACATATTATATGTGGAGGAGTGTTTAATTAGGACACAGGTTCTCAAACCCGGTCCTCAGGACCCCACACAGTGCATGTTTTGCAGGTCTCCTCACAAAATCACAAGTGACATAATTAGCTCCACCTGTGAACTTTTAAAAATGTGTATGTGAGTAATTAATACACCTGTGCTTCTACTGGGTTACCTGCAAAACATGCACTGTGTGGGGTCCTGAGGGCCGAGTTTGAGAACATGTGCATTAGGACGTTACACACAATCATAAAGTAAAATACTAAATAAATTACTATGTGGATTATGTGTGCTTGTAATAAATTATCTGTGCAAGTTTAATAACACTTATCCAGACTTCATGCATGCCACTCATAATCTGTTGTTTTGAGTTTTAAAATAAACACAAGACACATGCTACATTTGTTTTGCATAAAGCGAGGGTATGTTTGTATGTCTCAAGGAGACAGACACATTCTGAGTAATGGTTTTTAAATGAAAAATGGGACAACATATATTTAGGCTTACACAACAAATGAAAGAAGCAAACAAAACTTGCCTTACAAATAAAGATTTATGAGGTCTTGCCAAACCTGCCTCGCTACATCTGTACTCCAAGTATCACCAGTTGTCTCTAATTCCTCTGCTTGCTGGCTGCTTTCTTCATACTCCTCCTCCTCAACATGTGGCAGATGTTGTTGTAAACACATGTTATGAAGAAAGCAGTAGCAGAACACAATTTGAGTCACCTTCAAGGGACTATACAACAAAAGGCCACCAGACTTATCCAGACACCGAAACCTAGATTTCAGCACACCAAAACATCTTTCTATCACATTCCACAAGGACTTATGTGCATGATTGTAATTGTGTTCAGCAGTGGTATCAGGTCGAGACAATGGAGTTAGAAGCTAAGAGAAACAGCCATACCCTCCATCACCTAAAAGACAGATATAGTAACGTGATTCATGTTAAGATACAGCAACACATAAGTAACACACTGTGGGCCAGATGTATTAACCTGGAGAAGGCATAAGGAAGTGATAAACCAGTGATATGTGCAAGGTAATAAAGGCAGCGGACAATCTGTTCCTAAATGATAATTTACATCTTGGAGCTGATTGGCTGGTGCCTTTATCACCTTGCACATATCACTGGTTTATCACTTCCTTATGCCTTCTCCAGGTTAATACATCTGCCCCTGTATTTGTACAAAGTAGACACAGGCCTACACATATAAAATTACATACCCAGCAGCCATCCATCTGGCATTTGTCCGTCCTCAAACTAATCAAAGAGGGATGACTGACTGAGGATGAAGGAGACATGGCAGCCCCCAGGGTAACCAGCAACAACACTCATTATTTTGAGATTTGTATCACAAACCACCTGCACATTTGTGGAGTGCTCTAGATAACGATTAGTATAGATGTGCTGCCTGCCCCTAGGTGGTCTCAGCTGAATGTGTGTACAATCTATGGCTCCCAGCACATTGGGCATACCAGCCAGCTCATAGAAATCTACCCTGAGGCATGCCACTGAGACTCCTGGGTAGGGAAGCAGATTGAGGCATCGATGTGGGGCTGCAAAACAGCCAACACCTGTGTGTATATTTGAAAGAAAATTGAACATGAGATTTTAGGACAGAACTGGCCACCGAGTAATTAAAACCAACCAAAAACAGAGGAGGTAGTTAGGTATACATCACCTGTGTTAATATTCTTGAAAATGAGGGCTGTGAGATTCCTATGACATCCCCAGACACAGCCTGAAAGCTGCCAGTAGCCATAAAGTGCAACAAAGCCAGGAGTTTGTGCAGGCCTGAGACAGAGCGAGAGCGTGCTGTCTCAGGGTCTAGGCCCAGTTTGACAAGGTCATACAGATAGAAAATGTTGTTACGATTTAGACTAAACATCTGTATGACCGTATCATCGGACAATGCGTTCAAGTTTAAATGCCCCCTAAAAAAACGAGGCCTGCGCAGCCTCCGCGGAACCTGTACAACCTGCTGACCATGTTCAGTTTCTTGGCCCTGGTTACTTACAGGTTGATGTCTGAGTGTAAAGAAATCCCACAGCACACAAAATATCACTGGCCCACAGTCCTGCTGCCATTTCTGAGTGTAGGTGGATTGAAATGGGCCTAAGATCCTTTTATAGGCATCCTAATTCAGGTGTGAGTGATTTGTTAGTTGCAACACATGTAAACACGCCTGAAAAAAGCAGGTCTATTTTTTTGAGGCTTTTTTTAATGAATCGCAAAAAAATACGACCGCAATTGAGCACTCAGAGACTAACACCCAAATACAAATGAATAGTAAATACCCGTGTTGTATGAAATAACAGCTGCGTTTGACCGATGGTCTATTCATTCGTATTTTTGAACTTTGCAGTTAAAACTATTACGAATAGCTCAAACACTGCCGAGATTTGTACTTAGTGAATTCCCGTGTTGGGACTTAGAAAAAAAAACACAAATCGGTCAAACTCGGATTATTAGTAAATATAGGCCCAGATGTTCAAAAAACGCTTAAGGGAAGTTTCCACTGCTGGTAAGTCGAGTGCCGGTAGACTTTGAAATGCTGGAACTTTAGGATGGGCCCCGTAAACAATGAGGAAGGGCATAAGCCCAGTAGAAGAATGGTAAGTATTGTTGTGGGCGAACTCAGCCCAAGGTAAATGTTCTACACAATCATCCTGAGAAGAGGAAAGGTGAATGCGTAGAAAGGTCTCCAAATCTTGATTATCTCGTCCCGTGGAACCGTTGGACTGTGGATGATAGGCTGTGGAATACTGCAATTTGATTTTTAAGGCTGTGCAAAGGGATTTCCAGAACTTTGCTACAAATTGCACCCCTCGATCAGACACTATTTCGGTGGGAAGACTGTGAAGCCTGAAAATCTCGGAAATGAAATGATGGGCCAATTCAGACGCTGTTGGGAATTTCGTCAATGGTACAAAGTGGGCCATTTTGGAGAATCGGTCTATCACCACCCAGATTGTAGTGTAGCCTCTAGAAGATGGTAAATCTGTTATGAAGTCCATTGATAAATGGGACCACGGTTGAAAGGGTACAGAAAGAGGCAGTAACTTCCCAGCTGGAGGTTGCTGAGAGACTTTGTGTTGGGCGCACTTAACGCAGGAGGAAATGAAAGCTGTCACATCTGCTTTCAGCGTGGGCCACCAATAGGATCTTTGCAGAAATTCCATTGTCTTGTGAACACCTGGATGACCTGAAAATCGGGAAGTGTGAGCCCAAGATATGAGTTTCTTCCATAGTTGGGGAGTGACAAAAGATTTCCCTGCAGGAGGTTGTAGACGAGTGGAGGCAAAAACTTTTGCATCTAGGACGGGGTGTGTTTGAGGAGATTCTTTAGATTCAATGGAGGTAGTGGACCGTGACAGAGCATCTGCTTTTAAATTCTTTGAACCGGGTCGATAAGTCAGGATGAACGAAAAGCGGGAGAAGAACATGGTCCAACGAGCAAGACGCGGACTCAGACATTGTAGATCTTTCAGGAAGGTTAAGTTCCGATGATCTGTATAAATGGTAATAGGGAAGTTAGCTCCTTCCAGGAGGTATCGCCATTACTCTAGGGCTAGCTTGACTGCCAACAACTCCTGCTCCCCGATAGAGTAGTTCTTCTCGGCGGGGAGAAACTTCTTCGAGAAGTAACCACAAGGATGGAACTTATGATCTTCTTACCTTTTGAGAGAGTACCACTCCTACCGCTTCTGAGGAGGCGTCCACTTCGAGGAAAAAGGGTTTATTTATATCTGGTTGCCTTAATACTGGTGCTGATATGAATGCTTGTTTAAGCAGATGGAAAGCGGACTCTGCTTCTGGGGAGACGGGTCTGCTCCTTTTCGAGTAAGAGCGGTGATGGGGGCTACCAAGGCGGAGAATCCTCTAATAAATTTCCGATAGTAGTTAGAGAACCCTAGAAAACGCTGCACCGCTTTAAGAGAGGAAGGTCTTGACAAATTCAATATGGTTTGTACTTTCTCTGGATCCATCTGTAATCCGGAGCCTGAAATTATACACCCTAGAAAGGGAACTGAAACCTGCTCGAAGATGCATTTCTCTAGCTTGCAATACAGATGATTCTCCCATAGTCTACGTAGAACCTCTAGGACGTGTCGTCGATGTGTGCCAAGGTCTGGGGAAAAGATTAAGATGTCGTCCAGATAGACCACGACAGATTGATATAGAAGGTCTCGGAAAATTTAATTGATGAAATTTTGGAATACGGCATGGGCGTTACTCAGACCAAATGGCATGACGAGATATTCAAAATGACCATCCCTGGTATTGAACGCGGTTTTCCATTCGTCGCCTGCTCGTATCCTGATTAGATTGTAGGCTCCTCTTAGGTCTACTTTGGAGAAGATGGTCGCTCCCTTGACTCGATCAAATAATTCAGAAATGAGGGGTAGAGGGTAACGATTTTTCTCTTACATCCAAGAGGATGCTGGGGACTCCGTAAGGACCATGGGGTATAGACGGGCTCCGCAGGAGACATGGGCACTCTAAGACTTTAGAATGGGTGTGCACTGGCTCCTCCCTCTATGCCCCTCCTCCAGACCTCAGTTAGATCCTGTGCCCAGAGGAGACTGGATGCACTGCAGGGGAGCTCTACTGAGTTTCTCTGAAAAGACTTTTGTTAGGTTTTTTATTTTCAGGGAGCACTGCTGGCAACAGGCTCCCTGCATCGTGGGACTGAGGGGAGAGAAGCAGACCTACTTAAATGATAGGCTCTGCTTCTTAGGCTACTGGACACCATTAGCTCCAGAGGGTCGGAACACAGGTGTCGTCCTCACTGTTCGTCCCGGAGCCATGCCGCCGTCCTCCTCACAGAGCCGGAAGATAGAAGACGGGTGAGTATAAGAAGAAAGAAGACTTCACAGTCGGCAGAAGACTTCAGATCTTCACTGAGGTACCGCGCAGCGGGCATGCTGCGCGCCATTGCTCCCACACTCACACACACATAAGGCACTGTAAGGATGCAGGGCGCAGGGGGGCGCCCTGGGCAGCAATAATAACCTCAAGGGACACTGGCCAGTATAATAGATACTGCAGAGGCAGTATATTACAAAACCCCCGCCAGTATAAAGAATTTGAGCGGGACCGAAGCCCGTGTTGAGGGGGCGGGGCTTGATCCTCCAGCACCTACCAGCGCCATTTTCTCCACAGCAAGCTGCAGAGAAGCTGCTCCCCGGACTCTCCCCTGCTGAACACAAGTACAGAGTGCAAATACGAGGGGGGGGCATATTTAATTGGCGCAGTAAGTGTATTATTATATCTATAAAAGCACTGTACAGACTGGGACTTTGTTCCAGTGTCCAGTAGAGATGAGCGGGTTCGGTTTCTCTGAATCCGAACCCGCCAGAACTTCATGTTTTTTTTCACGGGTCCGAGCGACTCGGATCTTCCCGCCTTGCTCGGTTAACCCGAGCGCGCCCGAACGTCATCATGACGCTGTCGGATTCTCGCGAGGCTCGGATTCTATCGCGAGACTCGGATTCTATATAAGGAGCCGCGCGTCGCCGCCATTTTCACACGTGCATTGAGATTGATAGGGAGAGGACGTGGCTGGCGTCCTCTCCGTTTAGAATAGATTAGAGAGACACTTGATTTACTAATTTTGGGGAGCATTAGGAGTACTCAGTACAGTGCAGAGTTTTGCTGATAGTGACCAGTGACCACCAGTTTTATTTATAATCCGTTCTCTGCCTGAAAAAAGCGATACACAGCACACAGTGACTCAGTCACATACCATATCTGTGTGCACTGCTCAGGCTCAGGCCAGTGTGCTGCATCATCTATTATCTATATATAATATTATATATATCTGTCTGACTGCTCAGCTCACACAGCTTATAATTGTGGGGGAGACTGGGGAGCACTACTGCAGTGCCAGTTATAGGTTATAGCAGGAGCCAGGAGTACATAATATATTATATAGTGAGTGACCACCAGACACACAGTGCAGTTTATTTAATATATCCGTTCTCTGCCTGAAAAAAGCGATACACACAGTGACTCAGTCAGTCACATACCATATCTGTGTGCACTGCTCAGGCTCAGGCCAGTGTGCTGCATCATCTATATATATTATATATCTGTCTGACTGCTCAGCTCACACAGCTTATAATTGTGGGGGAGACTGGGGAGCACTACTGCAGTGCCAGTTATAGGTTATAGCAGGAGCCAGGAGTACATAATATTATATTAAAATTAAACAGTGCACACTTTTGCTGCAGGAGTGCCACTGCCAGTGTGACTAGTGACCAGTGACCTGACCACCAGTATATATAATATTTGTAGTATACTATCTCTTTATCAACCAGTCTATATATTAGCAGCAGACACAGTACAGTGCGGTAGTTAACGGCTGTGGCTACCTCTGTGTCGGCACTCGGCAGCCCGTCCATAATTGTATATACCACCTAACCGTGGTTTTTTTTTCTTTCTTTATACATACATACTAGTTACGAGTATACTATCTCTTTATCAACCAGTCTATATTAGCAGCAGACACAGTACAGTGCGGTAGTTCACGGCTGTGGCTACCTCTGTGTCGGCACTCGGCAGCCCGTCCATAATTGTATATACCACCTAACCGTGGTTTTTTTTTCTTTCTTTATACATACATACTAGTTACGAGTATACTATCTCTTTATCAACCAGTCTATATATTAGCAGCAGACACAGTACAGTGCGGTAGTTCACGGCTGTGGCTACCTCTGTGTCGGCACTCGGCAGCCCGTCCATAATTGTATATACCACCTAACCGTGGTTTTTTTTTCTTTCTTTATACATACATACTAGTTACGAGTATACTATCTCTTTATCAACCAGTCTATATTAGCAGCAGACACAGTACAGTGCGGTAGTTCACGGCTGTGGCTACCTCTGTGTCGGCACTCGGCAGCCCGTCCATAATTGTATATACCACCTAACCGTGGTTTTTTTTTCTTTCTTTATACATACATACTAGTTACGAGTATACTATCTCTTTATCAACCAGTCTATATTAGCAGCAGACACAGTACAGTGCGGTAGTTCACGGCTGTGGCTACCTCTGTGTCGGCACTCGGCAGCCCGTCCATAATTGTATATACCACCTAACCGTGGTTTTTTTTTCTTTCTTTATACATACATACTAGTTACGAGTATACTATCTCTTTATCAACCAGTCTATATTAGCAGCAGACACAGTACAGTGCGGTAGTTCACGGCTGTGGCTACCTCTGTGTCGGCACTCGGCAGCCCGTCCATAATTGTATATACCACCTAACCGTGGTTTTTTTTTCTTTCTTTATACATACATACTAGTTACGAGTATACTATCTCTTTATCAACCAGTCTATATATTAGCAGCAGACACAGTACAGTGCGGTAGTTCACGGCTGTGGCTACCTCTGTGTCGGCACTCGGCAGCCCGTCCATAATTGTATATACCACCTAACCGTGGTTTTTTTTTCTTTCTTTATACATACATACTAGTTACGAGTATACTATCTCTTTATCAACCAGTCTATATATTAGCAGCAGACACAGTACAGTGCGGTAGTTCACGGCTGTGGCTACCTCTGTGTCGGCACTCGGCAGCTAGGCCACTAGGGTCGCTAATCTTACTCACACAGCTACCTCATTGCGCCTCTTTTTTTCTTTGCGTCATGTGCTGTTTGGGGAGGGTTTTTTGGAAGGGCCATCCTGCGTGACACTGCAGTGCCACTCCTAGATGGGCCCGGTGTTTGTGTCGGCCACTAGGGTCGCTAATCTTACTCACACAGCTACCTCATTGCGCCTCTTTTTTTCTTTGCGTCATGTGCTGTTTGGGGAGGGTTTTTTGGAAGGGACATCCTGCGTGACACTGCAGTGCCACTCCTAGATGGGCCCGGTGTTTGTGTCGGCCACTAGGGTCGCTTATCTTACTCACACAGCGACCTCGGTGCAAATTTTAGGACTAAAAATAATATTGTGAGGTGTGAGGTATTCAGAATAGACTGAAAATGAGTGTAAATTATGGTTTTTGAGGTTAATAATACTTTGGGATCAAAATGACCCCCAAATTCTATGATTTAAGCTGTTTTTTAGTGTTTTTTGAAAAAAACACCCGAATCCAAAACACACCCGAATCCGACAAAAAAAATTTGGTGAGGTTTTGCCAAAACGCGTTCGAACCCAAAACACGGCCGCGGAACCGAACCCAAAACCAAAACACAAAACCCGAAAAATTTCAGGCGCTCATCTCTAGTGTCCAGTGTCGCTGGGTGTGTGCTGGCATACTCTCTCTCTGTCTCTCCAAGGGGCCTTATTGGGGGGCTGTCCCCATATTTTGTATATCCCAGTGTGTGTGGGGGTGTCAGTACATGTGTGTCGGCATGTCTGAAGCGGAAGGCTCGTCTAGGGAGGAGGCAGAGCAGATGATTGTGGTGTCTCCGTCGGCACCGCCGACACCTGATTGGGTGGATATGTGGAATGTTTTAAATGCAAATGTGACTTTATTACATAAAAGGTTGGACAAGGCAGAGTCCAGGGAAAAAGCTGGGAGTCAATCCATGGCTTTGACTGTGTCACAAGGCCCTTCGGGGTCTCATAAACGTCCCCTTTCCCAGATAGCAGACACTGATACCGACACGGATTCTGACTCCAGTGTCGACTATGATGATGCGAGGTTACACCCAAGGGTGGCCAAGAGCATTCATTATATGATTATTGCAATAAAAGATGTTTTGCATATCACAGAGGACCTCTCTGTCCCTGACACGAGGGTCTGCATGTTTAAAGAAAAGAAACCTGAGGTAATGTTTCCCCCATCTCATGAGCTGAACGCCTTATTTGAAAAAGCTTGGGAAACTCCAGACAAGAAACTGCAGATTCACAAGAGAATTATTATGGCATATCCTTTCCCCTCACAGGACAGGTTACGATGGGAATCCTCACCCACGGTGGACAAGGCTTTAACGCACTTGTCCAAAAAGGTGGTGCTACAATCTCCAGACACGGCAGCCCCCAAGGATCCTGCTGATCGCAGACAGGAATCTACCTTAAAATCAATTTTTACGCATATGGGTGCCTTGTTCAGACCGGCAGTAGCGTCGGCATGGGTGGGTAGCGCAATTGCTGCATGGGCAGATAACTTGTCATCTGATATTGACACCCTAGATAAGGATAGCATTTTATTGACCTTGGGTCACATTAAAGACGCAGCGTTATATATGAGAGAGGCTGCGAGGGACATTGGGCTGTTGGGTTCAAGAGCCAATGCCATGGCAATTTCTGCTAGACGGTCCCTGTGGATCCGCCAATAGACGGGTGATGTCGATTCAAAAAGACATATGGAAACTTTACCTTACAAAGGTGAGGTTTTATTTGGGGAGGGCCTCGCGGACCTGGTTTCTACGGCTACCGCGGGTAAGTCTTCTTTTTTGCCTTATGTTCCCCCACAGCAAAAGAAAACACCTCAATATCAGATGCAGTCCTTTCGGTCGCATAAGTTCAGAAAGGGTCGGGGCTCTTCCTTCATCACCAGAGGTAAAGGTAGAGGGAAAAGAACGCCTGCTACGGCTAGTTCCCACCAACAAAAGTCCTCCCCGGCCTCTACAAAATCCACCGCATGACGCTGGGGCTCTGCTGAGGGAGTCCGCACCGGTGGGGGCATGTCTTCGACTCTTCAGCCAGGTCTGGGTTCAGTCAGATTTGGATCCTTGGGCGATCAAAATTTTATCCCAAGGCTACAAGCTGGAGTTCGAAGAAGTGCCTCCTCGACGATTTTTCAAATCGGCTTTGCCAGCTTCTCCCCCAGAGAGGGAAATAGTTTCAGCTGCCATTCAAAAGCTGTGTCAACAGCAAGTGATTATCAAAGTTCCCCTAATGCAACAGGGAAAAGGGTACTATTTAACCCTGTTTGTGGTCCCGAAGCCGGATGGCTCGGTCAGACCCATTCTGAATCTAAAATCCCTGTACCTGTATTTAAAAAGGTTCAAATTCAAGATGGAATCTCTCCGTGCAGTGATCTCCAGCCTGGAAGGGGGGGATTTTATGGTATCACTAGACATAAAGGATGCATACCTTCATGTCCCCATTTATCCCCCTCATCAGGCGTACCTGCGATTCGCTGTTCAGGATTGTCATTACCAGTTTCAGACGTTGCCGTTTGGGCTTTCCACGGCCCCGAGGATTTTCACCAAGGTAATGGCGGAAATGATGGTGCTCCTGCGCAGGCAAGGAGTCACAATTATCCCATACTTGGACAATCTCCTGATAAAAGCGAGATCGAGAGATCAATTACCGAAAGGCGTGTCGCTCTCCTTGAGAGTGCTGCAGCAACATGGCTGGATCCTAAATCTAAGCACAACACACAAACTACAACCAGGCGCTAATGAATGGTTGAATTCAATTAATATATCATCAATTAGTTATTATCAAGCTGCAATACAGAGCTACTGACTCGGGGTCTTCAAGTCAGAATAATTAGCACAGGTGGTCCCTGTGCTAATTCCCAAACCTACTTTACCAATTAACTCTCTGCGCTATTTATTATGGTATGAAACATAAAGCTTCTGTGAAAGGAGCGAAACGCGTCAGGTTGTGGATTTTTGGACCCATATATTTTCTTTGAACCCATCTATATTGCTGTTCATCGCCATCAACATTAGCCTGTCAGCAATTGAGAGGAGAGAGACCGGGACCTGGGTGCTTGCAAGCAGCACTGGAACGGTGCGGTCTCGTTGTTCCCTGTGGCTGGACATCCTCGTCATCAGCGGGCGTCATTGCAGACGCTTGATCCCCTGAAACCGGGACCGCTACACTTACCTTTGGGGCTTCAATTTGCGATATACAACACGGATTGTTACTACACGTAAGGCTCCGTCCAGGAGCACATTTTCATGCTCTATTTCTGTCTTTGCTGATGAGCAGTTAAATATGGAACATTGTTCATTTTCAAAAAGCATCTAAGGAACTTATGTCTTTACATGGGTTATAGAAACAAAGTATTGTGCATTTTAACAAGTCTATTATGCGGACTGAAATACAGTTAAAATAATTTGTCCATTTTGAGAACTGTGCACAGATCAGCTTGGCTCCACCTCCTTGTGTTAATTTTATAGTATTTTTGATAATACTGATTATTATTGTTTTACATTGTTATGATATTTTAGACCGGTCTAATTTTTTATGTGTATTAAAACATATGAAATATAGTGAAATTTGTAGTTTGATCATTTGAACGCCAGCCATACCATAATAAATAGCGCAGAGAGTTAATTGGTAAAGTAGCTTTGGATCCTAAATCTACCAAAGTCGCAGTTGTTACCGACAACTCGGCTATCATTTTTGGGTATGATTCTGGACACGGAAATGAAGAGGGTTTTTCTCCCAATGGAAAAAGCCCAGGAACTCCAGAACATGGTCAGGGACCTGCTAAAACCAAAAAGAGTGTCAGTTCATCAATGCACTCGAGTATTGGGAAAAATGGTGGCGGCCTACGAGGCCATCCCCTTCGGCAGGTTCCATGCGAGAACGTTTCAGTGGGACCTTCTGGACAAGTGGTCGGGGTCCCATCTACAAATACATCAGAAAATAAGCCTGTCCCCCAGGGCCAGGGTGTCTCTCCTGTGGTGGCTTCAGAGTGCTCACCTTCTAGAGGCTCGCAGGTTCGGCATTCAAGACTGGGTTCTAGTGACCACGGACGCGAGCCTCCGAGGATGGAGAGCAGTCACACAAGGAAGACATTTTCAGGGACTGTGGTCAAGCCAGGAGGCTTGTCTACACATCAACGTGCTGGAATCAAGGGCCATTTACAACTGCCTACGACAAGCAGAGAATCTTCTTTGCGACCTACCCATTCTGATTCAGTCAGACAATGTCACAGCCGTGGCGCATGTAAACCGCCAGGGCGGGACAAGGAGCAGAGTGGCAATGGCGGAAGCCACCAGGATTCTTCGCTGGGCGGAAAATCACGTAAGCGCTCTGTCAGCAGTCTTCATTCCGGGAGTGGACAACTGGGAAGCAGACTTTCTCAGCAGACACGATCTCCATCCAGGAGAGTGGGATCTTCATCAAGAAGTTTTCGCAGAGATCGCAAGTCGTTGGGGACTTCCCCAAATAGACATGATGGCGTCACGCCTCAACAAGAAACTTCGGATGTATTATTCCAGGTCGAGGGATCCTCAGACAGTAGCGGTGGACGCCCTTGTGACACCATGGGTTTTTCAGTCGGTATATGTGTTCCCTCCTCTTCCGCTCATCTCAAAAATATTGAGAATCATAAGATGAACAAGAGTGCAGACAATACTCATTGTTCCAGATTGGCCTCGAAGGGCCTGGTATTCAGATCTTCAGGAAATGATCGCAGAAGATCCGTGGCCTCTTCCTCTCAGGGAGGACCTGTTGCAACAGGGGCCCTGTGTGTTCCAAGACTTACCGCAGTTACGTTTGATGGCATGGCGGTTGAACACCAAATCCTAGCTAGGAAAGGTATTCCGGGGGAAGTCATCCCTACTCTGATCAAAGCTAGGAAGGAGGTAACGGCGAGACATTATCACCGTATCTGGTGGAAATATGTGTCTTGGTGTGAAGCCAAGAATGCTCCGGCGGAAGATTTTCAGCTGGGTCGTTTTCTCCATTTTCTTCAGACAGGAGTGGATATGGGCCTAAAGTTAGGCTCCATTAATGTGCAGATTTCGGCCTTATCTATATTCTTTCAGAAGGAATTGGCTTCTCTCCCAGAAGTCCAGACTTTTGTAAAGGGAGTGCTGCACATCCAACCTCCTTTTGTGCCCCCAGTGGCACCGTGGGACCTTAACGTGGTGTTACAATTCCTTAAGTCACACTGGTTTGAACCTCTTCAAACGGTTGAATTAAAATTTCTCACTTGGAAAGTGGTCATGTTGTTGGCCTTGGCATCTGCGAGGCGGGTGTCCGAATTGGCGGCCTTGTCTCACAAGAGCCCCTATCTGATTTTCCATGTGGATCGAGCGGAGTTGAGAACTCGTCCTCAATTTCTACCTAAGGTGGTTTTATCGTTTCATATGAACCAACCTATTGTGGTGCCTGTGGCTACGGGTGACTTGGAGGATTCCAAGTCCCTTGATGTAGTCAGGGCCTTAAAAATTTATGTAGCCAGGACGGCTCGGGTTAGGAAAACAGAGGCCCTGTTTGTCCTATATGCGGCCAACAAGGTTGGCGCTCCTGCTTCTAAGCAGACTATTGCTCGCTGGATCTGTTACACGATTCAGCAGGCTCATTCTACGGCTGGATTGCCTTTACCTAATTCGGTAAAGGCCCATTCCACTAGGAAGGTGGGCTCTTCTTGGGCGGCTGCCCAAGGCATCTCGGCATTACAGCTTTGCCAGGCAGCTACTTGGTCGGGTTCAAACACTTTTGCAAAATTCTACAAGTTTGATACCCTGGCTAATGAGGACCTCATGTTTGCTCAATCGGTGCTGCAGGGTCATCCGCACTCTCCCGCCCGGTCTGGAGCTTTGATATAATCCCCATGGTCCTTACGGAGTCCCCAGCATCCTCTAGGACGTAAGAGAAAATAAGATTTTAAACCTACCGGTAAATCTTTTTCTCCTAGTCCGTAGAGGATGCTGGGTGCCCGTCCCAGTGCGGACTATTTCTGCAAGGCTTGTATATAGTTGTTGCTTACATAAGGGTTATGTTACAGTTGTGATCAGTCTCTGGCTGATGCTGTTTTGTTCATGCTGTTAACTGGTTTAGTGTATGCCAGGTTGTACGGTATAGTGAAGAAATACCATTTGAATCCATGGGCGCTCAAAAAAAAACAAATGAAATAAACGCTCATAGTGTATTATGCATAAACATATAAAACCAAGTACTGTGACAATCTTTTGGTGAGTCTTGTACCTAATATGCTGGTCTACTGTTTTTAAGAGTAGACAATCACGCTTTTTGTGGGGGCTTGATGTTTATGCATAATACACTATGAGCGCTTCTTTCATTTGTTTTTTTTTGAGCGTCCATGGATTCAAATGGTATTTCTTCACTATCTCGGTAATTGAAGTGTTGGGTGACACTTTTCCATCCATTTTGAACTCAAAGGCAGCCAGCATTGGCGCACGGTATTTTATCAAATTTTATATTGTTCCTGAGGTTGTACGGTATGTATGGTGTGGGCTGGTATGTATCTCGCCCTTAGATTAACAAAAATCCTTTCCTCGTACTTTCTGTCTCCTCTGGGCACAGTTCTCTAACTGAGGTTTGGAGGAGGGGCATAGAGGGAGGAGCCAGTGCACACCTATTCTAAAGTCTTAGAGTGCCCATGTCTCCTGCGGAGCCCGTCTATACCCCATGGTCCTTACGGAGTCCCCAGCATCCTCTACGGACTAGGAGAAAAAGATTTACCGGTAGGTTTAAAATCTTATTTTACCGTGATGTTATTCAGGCCCCGGTAATCTATACAAGGTCTTAACCCCCCATCTTTTTTCTGGACAAAGAAGAACTTAGCTCCGGCTGGTGAGGTAGATGACCGAAAGAACCCCTTGGCCAAGTTTTCTCAGATATACACGGACATAGCCTTAGTTTCTGGAATTGATAAAGGGTAGGTCCGGCCTCTGGGTGGATCTTTCCCTGGTTCGAGGTCTATAGGACAGTCCCATTTCCTATGGGGTGGCAAGATATCTGCTCCCTGTTTACTGAAGATGTTGGAGAAGGAAGCGTACTGAGACGGAATCTGCGGGGGTGATGTGACAAGGGTTTTATTGAGTGGTTTGATACACGGCAAACAAGAGGTCAAACAAGTCTTCCCCAGGGTAAGATTTGCATGGAGTGCCAATCGATATGCGGGTTATGCCTACTAAACCAAGGGTAACCCAGCACAATTTCATGTGATGCCTTGGGTATAACTAAAAGTTCCAATTGCTCTTTATGAAGAGCACCGATACCAACTGAAATAGGAAGAGTCCGTTGAGAAATTA
Source organism: Pseudophryne corroboree (assembly GCF_028390025.1). NCBI lineage: Eukaryota > Metazoa > Chordata > Amphibia > Anura > Myobatrachidae > Pseudophryne > Pseudophryne corroboree. The sequence continues at coordinate 279,311,584 of NC_086450.1, forward strand.
CTCCACCAGGAATACGGCTTCCAACGACCGCAGATAACGAAATGGAACGGGACAAATCTCGCACAGGGATCTGAAGCTGCTGAACCAGATGGGCTGTGATGAAATTCTCTGCTGCTCCTGTATCTAAAAGAGAGAGAATGGACTTAGTACTTTGCGAGAGTTCAATAGTGACTGGTAGAGTAGGTTCAGAGGATTTTGGAGACCGAGACAAGACTCCTAACCTGGTGTCTCCTAGCCCAGTTAGGAGCGGGAGTTTCCCGGACGCTGTGGGCATGATTCCACCATGTGTCCTGGTGCCGCACAGTAAAGACACAAATTTTCTCGCCGCTGTTTCTGGCGCTCCTCAGGAGTTGGGCCCAGTTCAGCTGCATGGGTTCATCAGGAGAATCTACTGCTAGCGGAGGGGGTGCCAGAGGTACAGGGCGGAAGCGATAGCGATCGCCCTTGCTTTTTTCGGCCTGCCTCTCCCGGAATCGTAGATCAACTTTGTTACATAATGAAATGAGGTCATCCAGTTGTGGTGGTAAGTCTCGAGTCGCTAGATCATCCTTCAAACGGTCAGAAAGGCCACTCCAAAATGCTGCAACCAAAGCTTCCTCATTCCATTGTAGTTCAGACGCGTAGGTTTGAAACTGAATGATATACTGGCCGACTGGCCTATTCCCTTGGCATAGACGCATAATCTCAATGGATGCTGATGTCGAGCATCCCGGTTCATCAAAGATCTTCCTAAAAGTGGCTAGGAATTTTGGATAGTCACTCAGCAGAGCATCATCTCTTTCCCAGAGCGGTGAGACCCATTCCAGGGCTGCCCCTGAGAGTAAGGAGACTATGTATGCCACCTTTGCCTTTTGCGTTGGGAAATTGGCTGACTGTAATGTAAAGTGCACATCGCACTGATTAAGGAATCCACGACAGAGTTTAGAGTTCCCGTCGAACTTGTTGGGGGTTGGCAAATGGAGAGAGGACGGTGATGACCCCAATGACGCCAGGATGGGCTGAGAAACTTGTGACTCCGGTCGATGGGCAGGAGTAGTATTCGCTAGAGAGGCTTGGATGGAATCCTGCCGAGTGGATATCTCCTGGAGGCACTGCGCCAAATGTCGCTGTGAATTTTCCAATCCCTCCAGACGCCTCGCTATGCTGTGTAGGAGATCCGAGCCAGAATCCTGTCCAGTTCCTGGATCCATGCGGCCAGTGCAAACTGTCACGTCTGAGGATTCCTGTGGATCCGGATTTGGGGAAGATGATTCTGGTGCATTTGGATCTCTGAATAACAAACGAGCGGGACGGATGAAGGTCTTGCGCATTTATTATAGAGATGAGCACCTGAAATTTTTCGGGTTTTGTGTTTTGGTTCTGGGTTCGGTTCCGCGGCCGTGTTTTGGGTTCGAACGCGTTTTGGCAAAACCTCACCGAATTTTTTTTGTCGGATTCGGGTGTGTTTTGGATTCGGGTGTTTTTTTCAAAAAACACTAAAAAACAGCTTAAATCATAGAATTTGGGGGTCATTTTGATCCCAAAGTATTATTAACCTCAAAAACCATAATTTACACTCATTTTCAGTCTATTCTGAATACCTCACACCTCACAATATTATTTTTAGTCCTAAAATTTGCACCGAGGTCGCTGTGTGAGTAAGATAAGCGACCCTAGTGGCCGACACAAACACCGGGCCCATCTAGGAGTGGCACTGCAGTGTCACGCAGGATGTCCCTTAGAAAAAACCCTCCCCAAACAGCACATGACGCAAAGAAAAAAAGAGGCGCAATGAGGTAGCTGTGTGAGTAAGATTAGCGACCCTAGTGGCCGACACAAACACCGGGCCCATCTAGGAGTGGCACTGCAGTGTCACGCAGGATGGCCCTTCCAAAAAACCCTCCCCAAACAGCACATGACGCAAAGAAAAAAAGAGGCGCAATGAGGTAGCTGTGTGAGTAAGATTAGCGACCCTAGTGGCCGACACAAACACCGGGCCCATCTAGGAGTGGCACTGCAGTGTCACGCAGGATGTCCCTTCCAAAAAACCCTCCCCAAACAGCACATGACGCAAAGAAAAAAAGAGGCTTTTTACTGATATTTGGTGTTTTGGATTTGACATGCTCTGTACTATGACATTGGGCATCGGCCTTGGCAGACGACGTTGCTGGCATTTCATCGTCTCGGCCATGACTAGTGGCAGCAGCTTCAGCACGAGGTGGAAGTGGATCTTGATCTTTCCCTAATTTTGGAACCTCAACATTTTTGTTCTCCATATTTTAATAGGCACAACTAAAAGGCACCTCAGGTAAACAATGGAGATGGATGGATTGGATACTAGTATACAATTATGGACGGGCTGCCGAGTGCCGACACAGAGGTAGCCACAGCCGTGAACTACCGCACTGTACTGTGTCTGCTGCTAATATATAGACTGGTTGATAAAGAGATAGTATACTCGTAACTAGTATGTATGTATAAAGAAAGAAAAAAAAACCACGGTTAGGTGGTATATACAATTATGGACGGGCTGCCGAGTGCCGACACAGAGGTAGCCACAGCCGTGAACTACCGCACTGTACTGTGTCTGCTGCTAATATATAGACTGGTTGATAAAGAGATAGTATACTCGTAACTAGTATGTATGTATAAAGAAAGAAAAAAAAACCACGGTTAGGTGGTATATACAATTATGGACGGGCTGCCGAGTGCCGACACAGAGGTAGCCACAGCCGTGAACTACCGCACTGTACTGTGTCTGCTGCTAATATATAGACTGGTTGATAAAGAGATAGTATACTCGTAACTAGTATGTATGTATAAAGAAAGAAAAAAAAACCACGGTTAGGTGGTATATACAATTATGGACGGGCTGCCGAGTGCCGACACAGAGGTAGCCACAGCCGTGAACTACCGCACTGTACTGTGTCTGCTGCTAATATATAGACTGGTTGATAAAGAGATAGTATACTCGTAACTAGTATGTATGTATAAAGAAAGAAAAAAAAACCACGGTTAGGTGGTATATACAATTATGGACGGGCTGCCGAGTGCCGACACAGAGGTAGCCACAGCCGTGAACTACCGCACTGTACTGTGTCTGCTGCTAATATAGACTGGTTGATAAAGAGATAGTATACTACTAATATTATATATACTGGTGGTCAGGTCACTGGTCACTAGTCACACTGGCAGTGGCACTCCTGCAGCAAAAGTGTGCACTGTTAATATAATATTATGTACTCCTGGCTCCTGCTATAACCTATAACTGGCACTGCAGTAGTGCTCCCCAGTCTCCCCCACAATTATAAGCTGTGTGAGCTGAGCAGTCAGACAGATATATAATATATATAGATGATGCAGCACACTGGCCTGAGCCTGAGCAGTGCACACAGATATGGTATGTGACTGACTGAGTCACTGTGTGTATCGCTTTTTTCAGGCAGAGAACGGATATATTAAATAAACTGCACTGTGTGTCTGGTGGTCACTCACTATATAATATATTATGTACTCCTGGCTCCTGCTATAACCTATAACTGGCACTGCAGTAGTGCTCCCCAGTCTCCCCCACAATTATAAGCTGTGTGAGCTGAGCAGTCAGACAGATATATATAATATTATATATAGATAATAGATGATGCAGCACACTGGCCTGAGCCTGAGCAGTGCACACAGATATGGTATGTGACTGAGTCACTGTGTGCTGTGTATCGCTTTTTTCAGGCAGAGAACGGATTATAAATAAAACTGGTGGTCACTATCAGCAAAACTCTGCACTGTACTGAGTACTCCTAATGCTCCCCAAAATTAGTAAATCAAGTGTCTCTCTAATCTATTCTAAACGGAGAGGACGCCAGCCACGTCCTCTCCCTATCAATCTCAATGCACGTGTGAAAATGGCGGCGACGCGCGGCTCCTTATATAGAATCCGAGTCTCGCGATAGAATCCGAGCCTCGCGAGAATCCGACAGCGTCATGATGACGTTCGGGCGCGCTCGGGTTAACCGAGCAAGGCGGGAAGATCCGAGTCGCTCGGACCCGTGAAAAAAACCATGAAGTTCGTGCGGGTTCGGATTCAGAGAAACCGAACCCGCTCATCTCTAATTTATTACTTGGAATAGTTTAACAGAGTTCGCCAAAGACAGTTGAATAGAGATACTACTGTAGGTTAGCGGGTGGCTGAGGATACCGGAACCGTGACCTAGTACTTTAAGGAGAAATTCCGAAGGCTGGTTACGGCGGCGTCCAGAACAGGTAGCTGGGTAGGACACGGGAACAGAGTCGGCAGTCTGCGTAAGGCTATATCAGAAGGCTTGGGTAATTTGCTGTAACAGGAACCTGACACTGGAGATGCTGCGGGAGCACAGAGAACTAGGGTGGTCATTCCGAGTTGTTCGCTCGTTGCCGATTTTCGCAATGGAGCGATTAAGGCGAAAATGCGCATGCGCATGGTACGCAGTGCGCATGCGTTAAGTATTGTAGCTCAAAACTTAGTAGATTCACTCACGTCCGACCTAAGAATTTCCATAGTTGAAGTGATCTGAGTGTGATTGACGGGAAGTGGGTGTTTCTGGGCGGAAACTGGCCGTTTTCTGGGAGTGTGCGGAAAAACGCAGGCGTGCCTGGATAAAACGCGGGAGTGTCTGGAGAAACGGGGGAGTGGCTGGCCGAACGCAGGGCGTGTTTGTGACGTCAAACCAGGAACGAAACGGGCTGAGCTGATCGCAGTGTAGGAGTAAGTCTCGAGCTACTCAGAAACTGCTAAGAATTTTCTATTCACAATTCTGCTAATCTTTCGTTCGCAATTCTGCTAAGCTAAGATACACTCCCAGAGTGCTGCGGCCTAGCATGTGCAATGCTGCTAAAATCTGCTAGCGAGCGAACAACTCGGAATGACCCCCTAGCTTCACAGATACTGTGAAAGACGTTGCACTGGCAAATTCCTTCCTCCAGGCCTTCCTGTCTTATAGCAGCTGCTCAGAGCTAATTGCCCACAGGGAAGTGATAAATTGGTGAAGTGTGGGCAAGACAGGCTTTTTGGCCACATCCAAGATGGCCACCGGGAACACAGCCCAGCCTGTTCACAGAAGCCCTGGCTCCACAGCAGCACTGCTAACCCCTGCCGGAGGAACATGCTGCCAGTTTGCTGAGCTGCCAACCAGTGCCCCTGCCTGTCCTCCCAGCAGACCCTGCCCAATGCCAGCAGCCCGCACCTCCGCCAGCTGGACCTCTCCAAAGGGACCGGACAGGTAAGAGCCGGCTCCTCTGCACAGTCTCCCGCAGGACCGTGACATATATTATTTACTCCAAATAAAGGGGTTAATCCAAATAATTTTTATTGGGTTTGCCCTGTGTGGTGTAGAGGTACGCTCTCCTGTGCTGCATATTGTTATATAACGCCAGAAAACTAATGGCAACCAAAAATTTGGAGGATAAAATGGGGAAAGATCAAGAACCACTTCCTCCTACTGCTGTTGCTGCCGCTGCTGTTGTTGCTGCTGTGAGTCGATCATCATCCCAGAGGGGAAGTCGGAAGACCACTTGAACTACTTCAACTAAGCAATTGACTGTCCAACAGTCCTTTTCGAGGAAGATGAAATATGACACCAGTCATCCTGTTACAAAGCAGATAACTGAGGCCTTGACAGCTATGTTGGTGTTAGACGTGCGTTCTGTATCCGCCGTTAGTGCAGTTGATGGAGGTAGTGTGTCCCTGGTACCAAATCCCATCTAGATTTCACTTCACTAGGAAAGCGATTCCCGGACTGTACAGGGACACTAAAAAAAGTGTCCTCAGTGTCCTGAAAAATGCGGTTTTACCCACTGTCCACTTAACCACGGACATGTGGACAAGTGGAGCAGGGCAAACTAAGGACTACATGACTGTGACAGCCCATTGGGCAGATGTATTGCCTCCCGTAGCAACAACAGCAGCGGTACCAATAGCAGCATCTCACAAACGCCAACTCGTTCCTAGGCAGGCTACGCTGTGTACTGTATCATCGTAAGAGGCACACCGCTGACAACCTCTTACGGAAACTGAGGAACATCATCGCACAATGGCTTACCCCACTTAGACTCTCCTGGGTATTTGTGATATCGGACAATGCCACCAATATTGTGCTTGCATTACATCTGGGCAAATTCCAGCATGAGCCATGTTTTGCACATACAAATAATTTGGTGGTGCAGATTTTTTAGAAAAATGACGGACGTGCTGGAGATGCTGTCGGTGGCCCAAAAAATTGTGGGCCACTTTCGACAATCAGCCACTGCATGCCACTCCTAGATGGGCCAGGTATTTGTGCCACACACTTGTGTCGCTTAGCTTAGTCATACAGCAAACTCGGTGCATCTCTTTTTCTTCTTTGCATTATGTGCTGTTTGGGGACTAGGTTTTGAAAAGTGCCATCCTGTCTGCCACTGCAGTGCCACTCCTAGATGGGCCAGGTGTTTGTGCCGCACACTTGTGTCGTTTAGCTTAGTCATACAGCTACCTCATTGCACCTCTTTTACTTCTTTGCATGATGTGCTGTTTGGGGCCTAGTTTTTGAAAAGTGCCATCCTGTCTGCCACTGCAGTACTACTCCTAGATGGGCCAGGTGTTTGTTCCGTACACTTGTGTTGCTTAGCGTAAGTCATACAGATACCTCATTGTACCTCTTTTACTTCTTTGCATGATGTGCTGTTTGGGGCCTAGTTTTTGAAAAGTGCCATCCTGTCTGCCACTGCAGTGCCACTCCTAGATGGGCCAGTTGTTTGTGCCACACACTTGTGTCACTTAGCAAAGTCATCCATCTACCTTGGTGCAACATTTTGGCCTAAAAACAATATTGTGAGGTTTGAGGTGTTCAGAATAGACTGGAAATGAGTAGAAATGAATGTTATTGAAGTTAATAATACCGTAGGATCAAAATTACCCCCAAATTCTGTGATTTTAGCTATTTTTATGTTTTTTTCAAAAATCATCCAGATCCAAAACCAAAACCCGAAAAAGGGTGGTTTTGGCAAAACCTATCCAGATCCAAAACATGAGCGGGGATCCAGATCCAAAACCAAAACATAAAACACGAAAAGTGCCCGCCACACATCTCTATAAATAAGATGGAGGAAGTGTTGAATTTCCCATTAGGCACTTGAAGCACATGCCACGGATACTTGGATGCTTATGTTAATACTGTCAGCCCAAAAATTACCAGTAACTGCAAAATATATCCACTGTACTGAACCATATGCCATTTTGTATGGCGTGTAAATGGGCACATTGCCACTGTAAACTGTCCTACTTTGTAAATATGGATAGATAACTAAAAATGTAAACAAATTATAGTTAGTGCATTTTTTCTTTATTATTCTGTTAAAAATGAGAGCTTATAACCGATCAATAAAAGTACTAAAATTAGGCAGACGGGGGTTGTGGTTACCGTTGTGCCTAGGGATGTCCTTACCACTAAATCCGCCCCTGGAAGGAGGGAATACACTTTGGTGTATTACTACAGTATCTTATAGATGCAGCAAGTGTTAAATACATCCTCTGTCTCACAATGGGGGTAATTCTGAGTTGATCGCAGCAGGAACTTTGTTAGCAGTTAGGCAAAACCATGGCCCTCATTCCGAGTTGTTCGCTCGCAAGGCGATTTTAGCAGTATTGCACACGCTAAGCCGCCGCCTACTGGGAGTGAATCTTAGCATCTTAAAATTGCGAACGATGTATTCGCAATATTGCGATTACACATCTCGTAGCAGTTTCAGGGTAGCTTCAGACTTACTCGGCATCTGCGATCAGTTCAGTGCTTATCGTTCCTGGTTTGACGTCACAAACACATCCAGCGTTCGCCCAGACACTCCTCCGTTTCTCCAGCCACTCTCACGTTTTTTCCGGAAACGGTAGCGTTTTTTCCCACACGCCCATAAAACGGCCTGTTTCCGCCCAGTAACACCCATTTCCTGTCAATCACACTACGATCGCCTGAGCGAAGAAAAAGCGGTGAGTAAAAATCCAAACTTCATAGCAAATTTACTTGGCGCAGTCGCAGTGCGGACATTGCGCATGCGCATTAAGCGGAAAATCGCTGCGATGCGAAGAAATTTTCCGAGCGAACGACTCGGAATGACCTCCCATGTGCACTGCAGGGAAGGCAGATATAACGTGTAGAGAGAGTTAGATTTGGGTGGGGTGTGTTCAATCTGCAATCTAAATGGCAGTGTAAAAATAAAGCAGCCAGTATTTACCCTGCACAGAAACAACATAACCCACCCAAATCTAACTCTCTATGCACATGTTATATAGTATCTGCCTCCCCTGTAGTGCACATGGTTTTGCCCAACTGCTAACAAAGTTCCTTCTGCGATCAACTCAGAATTACCCCCAATATGTCCTTTTTTTGTTGAGTGTCACTGCATTGTGTGTTTGTCTACCTCTACCTCTCTTGTTATACTGTATATGCCCTCCATACCACTACTATCCACTTTTCCCCCTCACACTTTTCCTCTTGCCCTGCATCTTTATTGCCTATCCCAAGTTCTCATGCCTTATAATCACAAGCCATGTAGTTTAACAGAGGCATACAGTAACTGTGTTCAACAACACAGAATTAAACATGTGTGAGTGGGACTTTCAGACCATAACAGCCAGGAAAACATGTGCACCAAGACACAGGAATAAGGAAAGATGTCATATGTATAATTACACTGAATGGCCTAATTTGCCATGTATATTTTTTCATTCTATACCATGTTAGTAATTTTTCTGCTGCGGGGTACACTGGGCTCCACAAGGAAAGGCATAGGGGTGTAGAGTAGGATCTTGATCCGAGGCACCAACAGGCTCAAAAGCTTTGACTGTTCCCAGAATGCACAGCACCACCTCCTCTATAACCCCGCCTCCCTGCACAGGAGCTCAGTTTTGTAGTTGGTGCCGCAGATAGCAGGCACATAACAAAGGGGCTGCTCTGGGCAGCCCTAATAAGAGCTTTTTGAGAAGAAAAGTGAAGACTTCAAGGGCTGTAGCAGTGTGTACATATCTCGTGATATTCACTGCTGCAGCTCCATCTCTCCCCAGCGGCGCTGTTCACTCCCAAGCCCTGGTTGCCGGGAAACTACAGCAGGAGGCTCCGGTTTTCTTCCACAGTCAGGCACACACGACGGGGGCTATCCGGGATCGCGTAGCCGCACTTCGGGAGGTGGTGAGTGGGTCCCACTCGCGGGACCCGTACTTTATCGTGATCCGGAGCGGTCAGTGGGAGGCGGGACGCGTGCTGGTGGTGGACACTGTGGCAGTACAGGCGATCCCACTAGATCACCAGGGCATGGGTGCAGGTCAGGTTTTCCCTTAAAACTGTTTTACTAGTAGCCCACATTACCCGGTGGTTTTGACAGCAGGTGGATAAGGCTTAGACCTGGAGCCCCTCCCCCAGCCCCAGGGCACCATTTCCAGCAAATGTTCCCGCCCTGGAGCTGCATATCTGTCTCTCCCTCACTCTCTGTCAGTGTTTGGGCGCCATTTCTCTTAGCTACACTGTTCCTGGGACTGCTTGGGCAAATCCTCCTTTGTAAAGCCACCTGGTTGTCAGCGCTGTGACTTTACATGACACTTAAGTATTCTACATGTCAATTAGACAGTGTTAGTTAAGAAAGAGTGCATTTAGTCAGGGTTCTCTGGTACAAGTACCCTGTGATATACATCCAGTTCTTACTGTGCAGTGTTATATCTATTGACTACATAGCTATATACTCTGGTCCAGTGCAGTATTATTGTTAGTAATAACCTCTGCATTGTTTAACTGTGACTATATGTGTGTGCATTAGCTTGCTGAGTGGTTTCCATTTCGTGTCTCTCACTCAACTTGCTATCCCTATATTCTATAACCTGAGGGGGCTTGGTGCGTCAGGTTTTATAATTATATAGGATTTTCACAAGATATACTCTAATACGTATTTTTCTCTGTGATTTTAGTCACCATATCTCTCCTGTATCTCTGCTTGTGCTGACTACACTGCGCAGGGGTTTGGGTAAGAGGTATTGTGCTGCTGCCAATTGTACTGTGTTACCTGATACTGCAAGTTATATCATGTCTGCTTCTGACGGTAACGGTTCTGGGGCTGAACACACTGCCGGTGTTGCTGACGCCACAGATCACTATGAAGAGACTACAGCAGCTGTGGGCTCCGGCTCTGGGGGCTCCTTGCCCCCCGGTGGGACTGTGGCAATGGGGGTACATGATGACCCACCATGGGCTACTTTCTCCACCCTTCTACATACGCTAGTTACTAAACTAACACCCCCTATGGGACCTTCTATGCCGGTGCAACTGTATGTGGTCCCCGCAGCTAACCCGCCGTGGGACGGATAATTTATCTGCTCAATTGAAGAATTTGAACCAGTCCTTGACTAATAAAAAGTCTGACTCTCGCTTGCCTAAGACCAAGGGGTCCTCTAAGCGAGCTCTTATCTCCTCACAATCCACTGCTGTCACTGACACCTCGTCTGATGAAGATGGCGCTTACTCTGACCCCACAGATTCTGACACAGATACTGCTGATGGGGAGGGTAGTTCACATGTGGATGTTCCTGATATTTTGGAGGCTATTAAATTAATTTTACAGATTACGGATGATCCCGAGTCATCCGACCCTCCTAAGAAACCAGATAGGTTCAAGCGTCAGAAGGTGGTTAAACATGTTTTACCTCACTCTGACCACCTAGTGGGATATATGTCAGGAACCCTGGGGAAACCCGGGTAAGAAGTTTGTGCCTCAAAAGAAGATGCTGGCTCGCTATCCCCTCGCGCCAGAGCTGTCTAAAAATTGGGAAACGCCTCCTCCAGTAGACTCACATGTGGCTAGGATGGTGGTTTCCTCAGCTCTAGCTGTCACTACCATCACGTCTCTGTAAGAGCCTACGGATAAACGTGTGGAGGGTTGTCTGAAAGCGATTTACACCCTCACGGGTGCTGCACAAAGGCCCACTATTGCAGCGACATGGGCTGCAGAGGCTATTGAAGCATGGGCCCTAGAGTTATAAACTGAAATCTCTTCTAACCATGCTAGACTATGCTTGTCATATATTATCATAGCTTCTCACTATATTAAAGAGGCGACTTCTGATGCCGGTATCCTGGCAGCCACGGCCTCTACTACATCAGTCCTGGCTCGCCGGATATTGTGGCTGAGATCCTGGTCTGTGGATCTGGATTCTAGAAAAACCCTGGAGGTACTCCCTTTCAAGGGAGATATTCTGTTTGGGGAGGACTTAAATAAGATAGTTGCTGACTTGGCTACTGCCAAAACTGCCTGTCTGCCAAGTACTGCTCCTTCTGTGTTGAAGGCTAAAGGTAAAACCTTTCGCCCCTTTCATCCTTCAGGTAAAGCAAAAGGTCAGGCGTACAACAAGCAGGCCCGCACTTCCAAACCTGGTAAGCCGAAGCCCAAAAGAGCCTGGGCTGCCCGTCAGCCAGCTTCCAAGACCGATAAGCCTGCCGCATGACGGGGCGGGCCTCCCCTTGGGGGATCCCAGGGTGGGGGGACGGCTTCTAGGGTATACCCAGGAATGGTTGAAGACCACTTCAGATGCCTGGGAACAGGAAGTCGTCACTCGAGGTTACGCCATAGCCTTCAAAAACCGACCCCCTCATCGATTTTGCCGGACAGACGTCCCGATGGACCAGACAAAGGCAAACACTCTACATTTGGTGGTACAGACCCTCCTGGATACAGGAGTTGTAGTACAGGTGCCTCTTGCTCAGAGGGGCCGAGGGTACTTTTCTCCGCTGTTTCTGGTCCTGAAACCAAACGGGTCTTCCCGGCCAATTCTCAACCCCAAGGCATTGAACAGGTTTGTGAAAGTTTCCAAGTTCCGTATGGAAACCCTTTGCTCTATAGTTCTGGCCTTGGAACCTGGGGACTACATGGTCTCCCTGGACATACAGGATGCTTACCTGCATATTCCTATAGCAGTGTCACATCAGCAATACCTGAGGTTTGTGATTGGCAACCTCCATTACCAGTTTCGGGCGTTACCTTTTGGTTTAACTACGGCTCCGCAAGTCTTCACCAAAGTTATGGCGGTGATGACGGTGGTACTCCGTCGTCAAGGGGGCAGGAAACTGCCGTATCTGGACAACTTGTTAATCCTGGCAAATTCCCCAGAATTTCTCCTACGTCATCTGGATATGACTGTCCGGTTTCTACAAGCCCACGGGTGGCTCATCAACTGGAAGAAATCCTCCCTGGTCCCTGCTCAGAGCATGGTGCACTTGGGAGCGCTATTGTACACTCACAACCAGCAATTGTTCTTGTCTCAGGAGAGAGTCCTGAAGCTTCAGGAGAAAGTTCTGAAGCTTCAGGACAATATTTGTTGCTTCCTGGTGTAGAAACATTCGGCGATGCAGGTGCTGGGCCTCATGGTATCAGCATTGGACATGGTGGAGTATGCTCAATTCCATTCTCGCCCCCTCCAGAGGCTGATTCTAGCCAAGTGGGATGGCCTGCCTCACCGGATCAGGTCTCACATGACCTCTTTGACTCCGGAGGTCCATCTGTCACTGCACTGGTGGCTCCAGGACCAACGATTGTGCAGGGGCCGTCCCTTCTGGATATCCGACTGGGTCCTGTTGAAGACAGATGCCAGTCTCAGAGGTAGGGGAGCGGTGCTGGAGCGGTGGACCAAGGAGGAATCTATCCTCTCGATCAGCATTCTGCAATTGCGGGCGGTCTTCAATGCTTTGAACCTAGCCCAACATTTAATTCCAAACCGTCCTGTTCAAGTACAGTCGGACAATGCCACAACAGTGGCTTACATAAATCATCAAGGCGGCACTCGAAGCCGTTTGGCAATGAAGGAAGTCTCACGGATTCTACATTGGGCGGAACGCCATCTACCGGCCATATCGGCAATATTCATTCCGGGAGTCCTGAATTGGGAAGCGGACTTTCTCAGTCGTCAGGACGTACATGCCGGCGAGTGGGGCCTCCATCCAGAAGTGTTTCAACTCCTAGTGGAAAAGTGGGGCCTTCCAGACGTAGATCTGATGGCGTCTCGACACAATCACAAGGTTCCGGTCTTCGGAGAAAAGACAAGGGATCCTCAAGCAGCATTAGTGGATGCGCTGGCGGTGCCGTGGAGGTTTCGGCTGCCGTACGTGTTCCCTCTGGTGTCTCTCCTTCCCAGGGTAATTCGGAAGTTCAAGCAAGAAAGAGGAATTCTGCTTATCATAGCTCCAGCGTGGCCCAGACGGCACTGGTTCTCAGACCTGCAGGGCCTATCGTCAGAGCGTCCAATTCTACTTCCACAATGCCCAGACCTCCTCGTTCAGGGCCCCTTTGTCTACCAGGACCTAGCCCGGCTGTCTTTGACGGCGTGGCTCTTGAAGTTTCCGTCTTGAGGGCTAAAGGGTTTTCTGAGGCGGTCATTCAAACTATGTTGCGGGCCCGGAAACCGGCTTCTGCTCGGATTTACTATAGGGTATGGCATTCTTACTTTGTTTGGTGCGCATCTAACGATTAAGACGCTTCCAAGTTTAGTATAGCCAAGTTGTTGGCCTTTCTTCAGCAGGGCCTGGACTTAGGCCTGCGTCTGGCCTCTCTCAAGGTTCAAATATCTGCCTTGTCGGTGTGGTTTCAGAGAAAGATTGCGACCTTACCTGATGTGCATACCTTCACTCAGGGTGTGTTGCGTATCCAACCTCCCTATGTCCCACCTGTGGCTCCTTGGGACTTGTCGGTTGTTTTGGAGGCGTTACAAGAGTCTTCGTTTGAACCTCTTGGTTCAGCTGATCTTAAGTGGCTTTCCCTTAAGGTGGTGTTTCTGCTGGCTATTGCTTCAGCTAGAAGAGTGTCGGATTTGGGTGCCTTGTCTTGTAGTTCACCATATCTGATATTTCACCGTGACCAGGCGGTTCTTAGGACTCGTCCCGGTTATTTGCCTAAGGTGGTTTCTTCGTTCCACCTTAATCAGGAGATTGTGGTTCCGGCCCTTGTCTCTCCTGATCTGTCTCCCAAAGAGCGGTTTTTGGATGTGGTACGGGCTCTCCATATCTATGTGAAGAGAACTGCTTCTCTTAGGAAATCTGATTCTCTTTTTGTGTTGTTTGGATTTCACAAACGGGGCTGGCCTGCTCACAAGCAAACTTTGGCCAGATGGATTAGAATGGTGATTGCACATGCTTATGTGAGGGCTGGTCTATCAGCTCCTGCTCACATTGCGGCCCATTCTACTTGGTCTGTTGGACCTTCTTGGACGGCCCGCCGTGGTGCGACCCTTGAACAATTGTGCAAGGCGGCTACGTGGTCCTCTATGAACACGTTCATAAGGTTCTATGCCTTCGATACTGCCGCTTCCCAGGATGCTTCCTTTGGATGCCGGGTTCTTGTGCCCGCTACAGTGCATCCCCTCCCATAAGGAACTGCTTTAGGACATCCCCTATGTCTTTCCTTGTGGAGCCCAGTGTACCCCGCAGCAGAAAACGAGTTTTATGGTAAGAACTTACCTTTGTTAAAACTCTTTCTGCGAGGTACACTGGGCTCCACAAGGCGCTCACCCTGACGCACTTAGCTTCTTTGGGTTGGTATGGCATTAGCCGCTGACACTTCTCCTGTCGTGAGAGTGTGGTGTATGTGGCTAATAACCGTTGTCATCTCTTTTCCTGCTACTGCATTGGGCTGGTTAACATCCCCTATGAGAACTGGCCACACCCCTTCTGGTGGATGCCACGTTCCTTCATTACTGCACTTATTCATGGAGCAGTGCTACTGTATTCTGAAGTGCACACTTCATGTTGCAGTCCAACTTTCAGACAGAGGGGCTTATTTATTAAGGCCAAAAAAGCAATAAAGACAGCTGCTGTGGAGCATTTCCACACTTACCAAAGGGATATCCAATATCTGCTGTGGTTTTTATTTTTACAATCATAAGTGCAGCCCACACTGGTTTCCATTGTGACTACACTTCACCAAGATGCCTAGAGACAGTGGCGTAACTACCGTGGGTGCAGGGGGTACAGCTGCTATGGGGCCCGGACTGACTCCAGGGCCCATAGCTCCCCTTGCTGGTGGTACAGACCCTCCTGGATACAGGAGTTGTAGTACAGGTGCCTCTTGCTCAGAGGGGCCGAGGGTACTATTCTCCGCTGTTTCTGGTCCTGAAACCGAACGGGTCTTCCCGGCCCATTCTCAACCCCAAGGCATTGAACAGGTTTGTGAAAGTTTCCAAGTTCCATATGGAAACCCTTCGCTCTGTAGTTCTGGCCTTGGAACCTGGGGACTACATGGTCTCCCTGGACATACAGGATGCTTACCTGCATATTCCTATAGCAGTGTCACATCAGCAATACCTGAGGTTTGCGATTGGCAACCTCCATTACCAGTTTCGGGCGTTACCTTTTGGTTTAACTACGGCTCCGCGAGTCTTCACCAAAGTTATGGAGGTGATGACGGTGGTACTCCGCCGTCAAGGGGTCAGGATACTGCCGTATCTGGACAACTTGTTAATCCTGGCAAATTCCCCATAACTTCTCCTATGTCATCTGGATATGACTGTCCGGTTTCTACAAGCCCACGGGTGGCTCATCAACTGGAAGAAATCCTCCCTGGTCCCTGCTCAGAGCATGGTTCACCTGGGAGCGCTATTGGACACTCACAACCAGCGGTTGTTCTTGTCTCAGGAGAAAGTCCTGAAGCTTCAGGACAGGATTTGTTGCTTCCTGGTGTCGATACATTCGGCGATGCAGATGCTGGGCCTCATGGTATCAGCATTAGACATGGTGGAGTATGCTCAATTCCATTCTCGCCCCCTCCAAAGGCTGATTCTAGCTAAGTGGGATGGCCTGCCTCACCGGATCAGGTCTCACATGACCTCTTTGACTCCGGTGGTCCGTCTGTCGCTGCACTGGTGGCTCCAGGACCAACGATTGTGCAGGGGCTGTCCCTTCTGGATATCCGACTGGGTCCTGTTGACGACAGATGCCAGTCTCAGAGGTTGGGGGGGGGTGCTGGAGCAACACTTCCTTCAGGGTCGGTGGACCAAGGAGGAATCTATCCTCTCGATCAACATTCTGGAATCACGGGCGGTCTTCAATGCTTTGAACCTGGCCCAGCATTTACAGTTGGACAATGCCACAACAGTGGCTTACATAAATCATCAAGGTGGCACTCGAAGCCGTTTGGCAATGAAGGAAGTCTCACGGACTCTACATTGGGCGGAACGCCATCTACCGGCCATATCGGCAATATTCATTCCGGGAGTCCTGAATTGGAAAGCGGACTTTCTCAGTCGTCAGGACGTACATGCCGGCAGGTGGGACCTCCATCCAGAAGTGTTTAAACTCCTAGTGGAAAAGTGGGGCCTTCCAGACGTAGATCTGATAGCATCTCGACACAATCACAAGGTTTCGGTCTTCGGAGCAAGGACAAGGGATCCTCAAGCAGCATTAGTGGATGCGCTGGCGGTGCCGTGGAGGTTTCGGCTGCCGTACGTGTTCCCTCCAGTGTCTCTCCTGCCCATGGTAATTCGGAAGTTCAGGCAAGAAAGAGGAATTCTGCTTCTCATAGCTCCAGCGTGGCCCAGACGGCACTGGTTCTCAGACCTGCAGTGCCTATCGTCAGAGCGTCCAATTCTACTTCCACAACGCCCAGACCTCCTCGTTCTGGTCCCCTGTGTCTACCAGGACCTAGCCCGTCTGTCTTTGACGGCGTGGCTCTTGAAGCTTCCATCTTGAGGGCTAAAGGGTTTTCTGAGGCGGTCATTCAAACTATGTTGCGGGCCCGGAAACCGGCTTTTGCTCGGATTTACTATAGGGTATAGCATTCTTACTTTGTTTGGTGCGCATCTAACGATTATAACGCTTCCAAGTTTAGTATAGCCAAGTTGTTGGCCTTTCTTCAGCAGGGCCTGGACTTAGGCCTGCGTCTGGCCTCCCTCAAGGTTCAAATATCTGCCTTGTCGGTGTGGTTTCAGAGAAAGATTGCAACCTTACCTGATGTGCATACCTTCACTTAGGGTGTGTTGCGTATCCAACCTCCCTATGTCCCGCCTGTGGCTCCTTGGGACTTGTCGGTGGTTTTGGAGGCGTTACAAGAGTCTCCGTTTGAACCTCTTGGTTCAGCTGATCTTAAGTGGCTTTCCCTTAAGGTGATGTTTCTGCTGGCTATTGCTTCAGCTAGAAGAGTGTCGGATTTGGGTGCCTTGTCTTGTAGTTCACCATATCTGATATTTCACCGTGACCGGGCGGTTCTTAGGACTCGTCCCGGTTATTTGCCTAAGGTGGTTTCTTCGTTCCACCTTAATCAGGAGATTGTGGTTCCGGCCCTTGTCTCTCCTGATCTGTCTCCCAAAGAGCGGTCTTTGGATGTGGTACGGGCTCTCCGTATCTACAGTATGTGAAGAGAACTGCTTCTCTTAGGAAAACTGATTCTCTCTTTGTGTTGTTTGGATTTCACAAACGGGGCTGGCCTGCTCACAAGCAAACTTTGGCCAGATGGATTAGAATGGTGATTGCACATGCTTATGTGAGGGCTGGTCTATCAGCTCCTGCTCACATTACGGCCCATTCTACTCGGTCTGTTGGACCTTCTTGGGCGGCCCGCCGTGGTGCGACCCTTGAACAATTGTGCAAGGCGGCTACATGGTCCTCTGTGAACACGTTCATAAGGTTCTATGACTTCGATACTGCCACTTCCCAGGATGCTTCCTTTGGACGCCGGGTTCTTGTGCCCGCTACAGTGCGTCCCCTCCCATAAGGAACTGCTTTAGGACATCCCCTATGTCTTTCCTTGTGGAGCCCAGTGTATCCCGCAGCAGAAAACGAGTTTTATGGTAAGAACTTACCTTTGTTAAAACTCCTTCTGCGAGGTACACTGGGCTCCACAAGGTGCCCACCCTGACGCACTTAGCTTCTTTAGGTTTGTATGGCATTAGCCGCTGACACTTCTCCTGTCGTGAGAGTGTGGTGTATGTGGCTACTAACCGTTGTAGTCTCTTTTCCTGCTACTGCATTGGGCTGGTTAACTAAAAACTGAGCTCCTGTGCAGGGAGGTGGGGTTATAGAGGAGGCAGCGCTGTGCATTCTGGGAACAGTCAAAGCTTTTGAGCCTGTTGGTGCCTCGGATCAAGATCCTACTCTACACCCCTATGTCTTTCCTTGTGGAGCCCAGTGTACCTCGCAGAAAGAGTTTTAACAAAGGTAAGTTCTTACCATAAAACTCGTTTTTTTCTTTATAACTATGTTACTGCATTAACATGTCCTCCATGGGTTATCCCTCTAGCGGCTGACCACATCCCCTATGAGAACTGGCCACACCCCTTCTGGTGGATGCCACGTTCCTTCATTACTGCACTTATTCATGGAGCAATGCTACTGTATTCTGAAGTGCACACTTCATGTTGACAGTTGCAGTCCAACTTTCAGACATAGGGGCCTATTTATTAAGGCCAAAAAAGCAATAAAGACAGCTGCTGTGGAGCATTTCCACACTTACCAAAGGGATATCCAATATCTGCTGTGGTTTTTATTTTTACAATCATAAGTGCAGCCCACACTGGTTTCCATTGTGACTACACTTCACCAAGATGCCTAGAGACAGTGGCGTAACTACCATGGGTGCAGGGGGTACAGCTGCTATGGGACCCGGACTGACTCCAGGGCCCATAGCTCTCCCTGCAGCCTGTCACTGTACCCCAGTAGAAATGATCCGGAGGCAGCGGCTGCAGTTAGGTAATGGGGCCCGGCTGGGGCAGTGCATTACTGAGTAATAACTCCCATGAGACTGTGCTGAGGGGTCAGAGGAACATGTGCTAAGCTCTGATTGGAGGAGCCCATCACATGCTCCTCTGACTCGTGGATATCAACAGCAGCCTCATTGGAGTGACTCATTCTGAGGCTGTGTGGCTGACTGCTCTGCCGGCTCCTGATTGATGCTGTGGCTTCCTGCTGTGCATACACACGAGTGAGTACCGAATACTGAAATGTGGAGAATTTATAATAATGTGAAGTTTCTGCAGTGTGCCTTAATGTGCGTGTGGGCATTACAGTGTGGTATAATGTGTGGAGACTACAATGTGGCATACTGTGGGGGGCAATACTTTGTGGTGTAGCTTACTCCGATGTGGATTGGAGCACAGAGCGGTAAGTGCCCAGGGAGCTCTGTAAACCCCCTACCCCCTGAGTGTGACCCCCTGTACCCTCCTACCCTTTGAGTGTGACCCCCTGCAACCCTCTACTGCCTTCCCATGTTTGACCTCCTGTGCCCACCTACCCCCCCTAATCCCAGTGTGTGACCCCCGGTACCCTCCTGCCGCCCTCCTGTTTGTGACCCCCTGTACCCACAGACTTCCCTCCGGTGTGTGACCCCCTGTAAACCCCATACCGCTGTGTACGACACCCTGTACCCCCCTACCCCCTCATGTATAACACACTGTATACCCCCTACCCCAGTGTGTTTGTGATACTTTGTATCCCCACTCTACCTGTGTGTGTCACCCTGTACTTCCCCTCTCTGTAGAAAGGGAGTCCTTTCAAAATGTTGCTATGGGGCCCACATAGTTGTAGTTACGCCCCTGCCTAGAGATACATTTGTGCAATTTTTATTTCTCTAACGTCCTAGTGGATGCTGGGACTCCGTCAGGACCATGGGGAATAGCGGGCTCCGCAGGAGACAGGGCACATCTAAAAAAGCTTTTAGGTCACATGGTGCGTACTGGCTCCTCCCCCTATGACCCTCCTCCAAGCCTCAGTTAGGTTTTTGTGCCCGTCCGAGAGGGTGCAATCTAGGTGGCTCTCCTAAAGAGCTGTTTAGAAAAGTTTTTTTTTAGGTTTCAATCTCAGTGATTCCTGCTGGCAACAGGATCACTGCATCGAGGGACTTAGGGGAGAGATTTCCAACTCACCTGCGTGCAGGATGGATTGGAGTCTTAGGCTACTGGACACTTAGCTCCAGAGGGAGTCGGAACACAGGTCAGCCTGGGGTTCGTCACGGAGCCGCGCCGCCGATCCCCCTTACAGACGCTGAAGAGACGGCAGAACGGAGGTCCGGAAAGCAGGCGGCAGAAGACTCCTCAGTCTTCTTGAAGGTAGCGCACAGCACGGCAGCTGTGCGCCATTGTTGTCACACGGCTCACTGACTCAGTCACGGAGGGTGCAGGGCGCTGCTGGGGGCGCCCTGGGCAGCAATATAATTACCTTTAGTGGCAAAATAAATACATCACATATAGCCATTAAGGCTATATGTATGTATTTTAACCCAGGCCAGTTTCTTAAAAACCGGGGAAAAGCCCGCCGAAAAAGGGGCGGAGCTTATTCTCCTCAGCACTCAGCGCCATTTTCCTGCTCAGCTCCGCTGGTGAGGAAGGCTCCCAGGTCTCTCCCCTGCACTGCACTACAGAAACAGGGTAACAAAGAGAAGGGGGGCATAAATTGGCGATATTTATATATTAAGAGCGCATATATAGTAGAGATGAGCGGGTTCGGTTTCTTTGAATCCGAACCCGCACGAACTTCACTTTTTTTTTCACGGGTCCGAGCGACTCGGATCTTCCCGCCTTGCTCGGTTAACCCGAGCGCGCCCGAACGTCATCATGACGCTGTCGGATTCTCGCGAGACTCGGATTCTATATAAGGAGCCGCGCGTCGCCGCCATTTTCACACGTGCATTGAGATTGATAGGGAGAGGACGTGGCTGGCGTCCTCTCCATTTAGATTAGATTTAGAAGAGAGAGAGAGAGAGATTGCTGTGATACTGTAGATTAGAAGAGAGTGCAGAGTGCAGACAGAGTTTAGTGACTGACGACCACAGTGACCAGTGACCACCAGAGACAGTGCAGTTGTTTGTTTTATTTAATATATCCGTTCTCTGCCTGAAAAAAACGATACACAGTCACACAGTGACTCAGTCTGTGTGCACTGCTCAGCCCAGTGTGCTGCACATCAATGTATTGTATATAAAGCTTATAATTGTGGGGGAGACTGGGGAGCACTGCAGGTTGTTATAGCAGGAGCCAGGAGTACATGATAAATAATATTATATTAAAATTAAACAGTGCACACTTTTGCTGCAGGAGTGCCACTGCCAGTGTGACTAGTGGTGACCAGTGCCTGACCACCAGTATATTAGTAGTATTGTATACTATCTCTTTATCAACCAGTCTATATTAGCAGCAGACACAGTACAGTGCGGTAGTTCACGGCTGTGGCTACCTCTGTGTCGGCACTCGGCAGGCAGTCCGTCCATCCATAATTGTATTATATACCACCTAACCGTGGTTTTTTTTTTCTTTCTTTATACCGTCGTCATAGTCATACTAGTTGTTACGAGTATACTACTATCTCTTTATCAACCAGTGTACAGTGCGGTAGTTCACGGCTGTGGCTACCTCTGTGTCGGAACTCGGCAGGCAGTCCGTCCATCCATAATTGTATTATAATATATACCACCTAACCGTGGTTTTTTTTTCGTTCTTTATACCGTCGTCATACTAGTTGTTACGAGTATACTACTATCTCTTTATCAACCAGTGTACAGTGCGGTAGTTCACGGCTGTGGCTACCTCTGTGTCGGAACTCGGCAGGCAGTCCGTCCATCCATAATTGTATTATAATATATACCACCTAACCGTGGTTTTTTTTCCGTTCTTTATACCGTCGTCATACTAGTTGTTACGAGTATACTACTATCTCTTTATCAACCAGTGTACAGTGCGGTAGTTCACGGCTGTGGCTACCTCTGTGTCGGCACTCGGCAGGCAGTCCGTCCAACCATAATTGTATTATATACCACCTAACCGTGGTTTTTTTTTCATTCTTTATACCGTCGTCATACTAGTTGTTACGAGTATACTACTATCTCTTTATCAACCAGTGTACAGTGCGGTAGTTCACGGCTGTGGCTACCTCTGTGTCGGCACTCGGCAGGCAGTCCGTCCAACCATAATTGTATTATATACCACCTAACCGTGGTTTTTTTTTCATTCTTTATACCGTCGTCATACTAGTTGTTACGAGTATACTACTATCTCTTTATCAACCAGTGTACAGTGCGGTAGTTCACGGCTGTGGCTACCTCTGTGTCGGCACTCGGCAGCCCGTCCATAATTGTATATACCAGTGACCTAACCGTGGTTTTTTTTTCTTTCTTTATACATACATACTAGTTACGAGTATACTATCTCTTTATCAACCAGTCTATATATTAGCAGCAGACACAGTACAGTGCGGTAGTTCACGGCTGTGGCTACCTCTGTGTCGGCACTCGGCAGCCCGTCCATAATTGTATATACCACCTAACCGTGGTTTTTTTTTCTTTCTTTATACATACATACTAGTTACGAGTATACTATCTCTTTATCAACCAGTCTATATATTAGCAGCAGACACAGTACAGTGCGGTAGTTCACGGCTGTGGCTACCTCTGTGTCGGCACTCCGCAGCCCGTCCATAATTGTATATACCAGTGACCTAACCGTGGTTTTTTTTTCTTTCTTTATACATACATACTAGTTACGAGTATACTATCTCTTTATCAACCAGTCTATATATTAGCAGCAGACACAGTACAGTGCGGTAGTTCACGGCTGTGGCTACCTCTGTGTCGGCACTCGGCAGCCCGTCCATAATTGTATATACCAGTGACCTAACCGTGGTTTTTTTTTCTTTCTTTATACATACATACTAGTTACGAGTATACTATCTCTTTATCAACCAGTCTATATATTAGCAGCAGACACAGTACAGTGCGGTAGTTCACGGCTGTGGCTACCTCTGTGTCGGCACTCGGCAGCCCGTCCATAATTGTATATACCAGTGACCTAACCGTGGTTTTTTTTTCTTTCTTTATACATACATACTAGTTACGAGTATACTATCTCTTTATCAACCAGTCTATATATTAGCAGCAGACACAGTACAGTGCGGTAGTTCACGGCTGTGGCTACCTCTGTGTCGGCACTCGGCAGCCCGTCCATAATTGTATACTAGTATCCAATCCATCCATCTGCATTGTTTACCTGAGGTGCCTTTTAGTTGTGCCTATTAAAATATGGAGAACAAAAATGTTGAGGTTCCAAAATTAGGGAAAGATCAAGATCCACTTCCACCTCGTGCTGAAGCTGCTGCCACTAGTCATGGCCGAGACGATGAAATGCCAGCAACGTCGTCTGCCAAGGCCGATGCCCAATGGCATAGTACAGAGCATGTCAAAACCAAAACACCAAATATCAGTAAAAAAAGGACTCCAAAACCTAAAATAAAATTGTCGGAGGAGAAGCGTAAACTTGCCAATATGCCATTTACCACACGGAGTGGCAAGGAACGGCTGAGGCCCTGGCCTATGTTCATGGCTAGTGGTTCAGCTTCACATGAGGATGGAAGCACTCAGCCTCTCGCTAGAAAACTGAAAAGACTCAAGCTGGCAAAAGCACCGCAAAGAACTGTGCGTTCTTTGAAATCCCAAATCCACAAGGAGAGTCCAATTGTGTCGGTTGCGATGCCTGACCTTCCCAACACTGGACGTGAAGAGCATGCGCCTTCCACCATTTGCACGCCCCCTGCAAGTGCTGGAAGGAGCACCCGCAGTCCAGTTCCTGATAGTCAGATTGAAGATGTCAGTGTTGAAGTACACCAGGATGAGGAGGATATGGGTGTTGCTGGCGCTGGGGAGGAAATTGACCAGGAGGATTCTGATGGTGAGGTGGTTTGTTTAAGTCAGGCACCCGGGGAGACACCTGTTGTCCGTGGGAGGAATATGGCCGTTGACATGCCAGGTGAAAATACCAAAAAAATCAGCTCTTCGGTGTGGAGGTATTTCACCAGAAATGCGGACAACAGGTGTCAAGCCGTGTGTTCCCTTTGTCAAGCTGTAATAAGTAGGGGTAAGGACGTTAACCACCTCGGAACATCCTCCCTTATACGTCACCTGCAGCGCATTCATAATAAGTCAGTGACAAGTTCAAAAACTTTGGGTGACAGCGGAAGCAGTCCACTGACCAGTAAATCCCTTCCTCTTGTAACCAAGCTCACGCAAACCACCCCACCAACTCCCTCAGTGTCAATTTCCTCCTTCCCCAGGAATGCCAATAGTCCTGCAGGCCATGTCACTGGCAAGTCTGACGAGTCCTCTCCTACCTGGGATTCCTCCGATGCATCCTTGCGTGTAACGCCTACTGCTGCTGGCGCTGCTGTTGTTGCCGCTGGGAGTCGATGGTCATCCCAGAGGGGAAGTCGTAAGCCCACTTGTACTACTTCCAGTAAGCAATTGACTGTTCAACAGTCCTTTGCGAGGAAGATGAAATATCACAGCAGTCATCCTACTGCAAAGCGGATAACTGAGTCCTTGACAACTATGTTGGTGTTAGACGTGCGTCCGGTATCCGCCGTTAGTTCACAGGGAACTAGACAATTTATTGAGGCAGTGTGCCCCCGTTACCAAATACCATCTAGGTTCCACTTCTCTAGGCAGGCGATGCCGAGAATGTACACGGACGTCAGAAAAAGACTCACCAGTCTCCTAAAAAATGCAGTTGTACCCAATGTCCACTTAACCACGGACATGTGGACAAGTGGAGCAGGGCAGGGTCAGGACTATATGACTGTGACAGCCCACTGGGTAGATGTATGGACTCCCGCCGCAAGAACAGCAGCGGCGGCACCAGTAGCAGCATCTCGCAAACGCCAACTCTTTCCTAGGCAGGCTACGCTTTGTATCACCGCTTTCCAGAATACGCACACAGCTGAAAACCTCTTACGGCAACTGAGGAAGATCATCGCGGAATGGCTTACCCCAATTGGACTCTCCTGTGGATTTGTGGCATCGGACAACGCCAGCAATATTGTGTGTGCATTAAATATGGGCAAATTCCAGCACGTCCCATGTTTTGCACATACCTTGAATTTGGTGGTGCAGAATTTTTTAAAAAACGACAGGGGCGTGCAAGAGATGCTGTCGGTGGCCAGAAAAATTGCGGGACACTTTCGGCGTACAGGCACCACGTACAGAAGACTGGAGCACCACCAAAAACTACTGAACCTGCCCTGCCATCATCTGAAGCAAGAAGTGGTAACGAGGTGGAATTCAACCCTCTATATGCTTCAGAGGTTGGAGGAGCAGCAAAAGGCCATTCAAGCCTATACAATTGAGCACGATATAGGAGATGGAATGCACCTGTCTCAAGTGCAGTGGAGAATGATTTCAACGTTGTGCAAGGTTCTGATGCCCTTTGAACTTGCCACACGTGAAGTCAGTTCAGACACTGCCAGCCTGAGTCAGGTCATTCCCCTCATCAGGCTTTTGCAGAAGAAGCTGGAGGCATTGAAGAAGGAGCTAAAAGGGAGCGATTCCGCTAGGCATGTGGGACTTGTGGATGCAGCCCTTAATTCGCTTAACAAGGATTCACGGGTGGTCAATCTGTTGAAATCAGAGCACTACATTTTGGCCACCGTGCTCGATCCTAGATTTAAAGCCTACCTTGGATCTCTCTTTCCGGCAGACACAGGTCTGCTGGGGTTGAAAGACCTGCTGGTGACAAAATTGTCAAGTCAAGCGGAACGCGACCTGTCAACATCTCCTCCTTCACATTCTCCCGCAACTGGTGGTGCGAGGAAAAGGCTCAGAATTCCGAGCCCACCCGCTGGCGGTGATGCAGGGCAGTCTGGAGCGACTGCTGATGCTGACATCTGGTCCGGACTGAAGGACCTGACAACGATTACGGACATGTCGTCTACTGTCACTGCATATGATTCTCTCAACATTGATAGAATGGTGGAGGATTATATGAGTGACCGCATCCAAGTAGGCACGTCACACAGTCCGTACTTATACTGGCAGGAAAAAGAGGCAATTTGGAGGCCCTTGCACAAACTGGCTTTATTCTACCTAAGTTGCCCTCCCACAAGTGTGTACTCCGAAAGAGTGTTTAGTGCCGCCGCTCACCTTGTCAGCAATCGGCGTACGAGGTTACATCCAGAAAATGTGGAGAAGATGATGTTCATTAAAATGAATTATAATCAATTCCTCCGCGGAGACATTGACCAGCAGCAATTGCCTCCACAAAGTACACAGGGAGCTGAGATGGTGGATTCCAGTGGGGACGAATTGATAATCTGTGAGGAGGGGGATGTACACGGTGATATATCGGAGGGTGAAGATGAGGTGGACATCTTGCCTCTGTAGAGCCAGTTTGTGCAAGGAGAGATTAATTGCTTCTTTTTTGGGGGGGGTCCAAACCAACCCGTCATATCAGTCACAGTCGTGTGGCAGACCCTGCCACTGAAATGATGGGTTGGTTAAAGTGTGCATGTCCTGTTTTGTTTATACAACATAAGGGTGGGTGGGAGGGCCCAAGGATAATTCCATCTTGCACCTCTTTTTTCTTTTCTTTTTCTTTGCATCATGTGCTGATTGGGGAGGGTTTTTTGGAAGGGACATCCTGCGTGATACTGCAGTGCCACTCCTAAATGGGCCCGGTGTTTGTGTCGGCCACTAGGGTCGCTAATCTTACTCACACAGTCAGCTACCTCATTGCGCCTCTTTTTTTCTTTGCGTCATGTGCTGTTTGGGGAGGGTTTTTTGGAAGGGACATCCTGCGTGACACTGCAGTGCCACTCCTAGATGGGCCCGGTGTTTGTGTCGGCCACTAGGGTCGCTAATCTTACTCACACAGCTACCTCATTGCGCCTCTTTTTTTCTTTGCGTCATGTGCTGTTTGGGGAGGGTTTTTTGGAAGGGACATCCTGCGTGACACTGCAGTGCCACTCCTAGATGGGCCCGGTGTTTGTGTCGGCCACTAGGGTCGCTTATCTTACTCACACAGCGACCTCGGTGCAAATTTTAGGACTAAAAATAATATTGTGAGGTGTGAGGTATTCAGAATAGACTGAAAATGAGTGTAAATTATGGTTTTTGAGGTTAATAATACTTTGGGATCAAAATGACCCCCAAATTCTATGATTTAAGCTGTTTTTTAGTGTTTTTGGAAAAAAACACCCGAATCCAAAACACACCCGAATCCGACAAAAATAATTCGGTGAGGTTTTGCCAAAACGCGTTCGAACCCAAAACACGGCCGCGGAACCGAACCCAAAACCAAAACACAAAACCCGAAAAATTTCAGGCGCTCATCTCTAATATATAGTAAACAACACCTTCTAGGGTTGTTTATATACATTTATAGCGCTTTTGGTGTGTGCTGGCAAACTCTCCCTCTGTCTCCCCAAAGGGCTAGGGGGTCCTGTCTTCGATTAGAGCATTCCCTGTGTGGCTGCTGTGTGTCGGTACGTGTGTGTCGACATGTATGAGGACGATGTTGGTGTGGAGGCAGAGCAACTGCCGATGATGGTAATGTCACCCCCTAGGGAGTCGACACCGGAATGGATGGCTTTAGTTATGGAATTACGTGATAATGTCAGCACATTACAAAAGTCAGTTGACGAAATAAGACGCCCGGCAAACCAGTTAGTACCGGTTCAGGCGTCTCAGACACCGTCAGGGGCTGTAAAACGTCCTTTACCTCAGTCAGTCGACACGGGTACCGACACAGATGAATCTAGTGTCGACGGTGAAGAAACAAACGTATTTTCCAATAGGGCCACACGTTATATGATCACGGCAATGAAGGAGGCTTTGCAGATCTCTGATACTGCTGGTACCTCAAAAAGGGGTATTATGTGGGGGGTGAAAAAACTACCTGTATTTTTTCCAGAATCAGAGGAATTGAATGACGTGTGTGATGAAGCGTGGGTTAACCCCGATAGAAAACTGCTAATTTCCAAGAAGTTATTGGCATTATACCCTTTCCCACCAGAGGTTAGGGCGCGCTGGGAAACACCCCCTAGGGTGGATAAGGCGCTCACACGTTTATCAAAGCAAGTGGCGTTGCCGTCTCCTGATACGGCCGCCCTCAAGGATCCAGCAGATAGGAGGCTGGAAACTACACTGAAGAGTATATACACACATACTGGTGTTATACTGCGACCGGCAATAGCCTCAGCCTGGATGTGCAGTGCTGGGGTAGTGTGGTTGGATTCTCTGACTGAAAATATTGATACCCTGGATAGGGACAGTATTTTATTGACTCTAGAGCAATTAAAGGATGCTTTCCTTTATATGCGAGATGCTCAGAGGGATGTTTGTACTCTAGCATCAAGAGTAAGCGCGATGTCCATATCTGCCAGAAGAAGTTTATGGACGCGACAGTGGTCAGGTGATGCGGATTCCAAGAGGCATATGGAAGTATTGCCATATAAAGGAGAGGAATTGTTTGGGGTCGGTCTTTCGGACCTGGTGGCCATGGCAACTGCCGGCAAATCCACTTTTTTACCTCAGACCCGCTCCCAACAGAAAAAGACACCGTCTTTTCAGCCGCAGTCCTTTCGCTCCTATAAAAAGCGACCAAAA
Source organism: Pseudophryne corroboree (assembly GCF_028390025.1). Classification (NCBI taxonomy): domain Eukaryota; kingdom Metazoa; phylum Chordata; class Amphibia; order Anura; family Myobatrachidae; genus Pseudophryne; species Pseudophryne corroboree. Next base: position 279,339,940 of record NC_086450.1, read on the forward strand.
GGACAGTCTTATCTGCCGCGAGGCAGAGGAAAGGGTAAGAAAGGGCAGCAAGCAGCCCCTGCCCAGGAACAGAAGCCCGCCCCGGCTTCTACAAAGCCATCAGCATGACGCTGGGGCTTTACAAGCGGACTCAGGAACGGTGGGGGGTCGACTCAAGATTTTCAGCAATCAATGGGTTCACTCACAAGTGGACCCGTGGGTCCTGCAGATAGTATCTCAGGGTTACATGCTGGAGTTCGAAAGGTCTCCCCCTCGCCGGTTCCTAAAGTCTGCTTTACCAACGTCTCCCTCAGAAAGGACGTCGGTTTTGGAAGCCATTCACAAGCTGTATTCTCAGCAGGTGATAGTCAAGGTACCCCTCCTACAACAGGGAAAGGGGTATTATTCCACACTATTTGTGGTACCGAAACCGGACGGTTCGGTAAGGCCTATTCTAAATCTGAAATCCTTGAACCTGTACATAAAGAAATTCAAGTTCAAGATGGAGTCACTCAGAGCAGTGATAGCGAATCTGGAAGAAGGAGACTTCATGGTGTCCTTGGACATAAAAGATGCTTATCTACATGTCCCGATTTACCCCTCACACCAAGGGTATCTCAGGTTCGTGATACAAGACTGTCATTATCAGTTTCAAACGCTGCCGTTTGGGTTGTCCACGGCCCCTCGGGTCTTTACCAAGGTAATGACCGAAATGATGGTTCTTCTACGAAGAAAAGGCGTATTAATTATCCCTTACTTGGACGATCTCCTGATAAGGGCAAAGTCCAGAGAACAGCTGGAAGTCGGTGTAGCGCTAACACAAGTAGTGCTTCAGCAACACGGGTGGATTCTAAATCTTCCAAAATCTCAATTGACCCCGACAACACATCTGCTGTTCCTGGGCATGATTCTGGACACGGTTCAGAAAAAGGTATTTCTCCCGGAAGAGAAAGCAAGGGAGTTATCCGAACTTGTCAAGAACCTCCTAAAACCAGGAACTGTGTCAGTACATCAATGCACAAGAGTCCTGGGAAAGATGGTGGCTTCGTACGAAGCGATTCCATTCGGCAGATTCCATGCACGAACATTTCAGTGGGATCTGCTGGACAAATGGTCCGGATCGCATCTGCACATGCATCAGCGGATAACACTGTCACCGAGAACAAGGTTGTCTCTCCTGTGGTGGTTGCAGACTGCCCATCTGTTAGTGGGCCGCAGATTCGGCATACAGGACTGGGTCCTGGTGACTACGGATGCCAGCCTACGAGGTTGGGGAGCAGTCACAAAGGGAAGAAACTTCCAGGGCGTGTGGTCAAACCTGGAGACGTCTCTTCACATAAATATACTGGAGCTAAGAGCGATCTACAATGCTCTAAGCCTGGCAAAATCGCTGCTTCAGGGTCAGCCGGTGTTGATCCAGTCCGACAACATCACGGCAGTCGCCCACGTAAACCGACAAGGCGGCACGAGAAGCAGGAGTGCAATGGCAGAAGCTGCAAGGATTCTGCGCTGGGCGGAGAATCATGTCGTAGCACTGTCAGCAGTGTTCATCCCGGGAGTGGACAACTGGGAAGCAGATTTCCTCAGCAGACACGACCTTCACCCGGGAGAGTGGGGACTTCATCCAGAAGTTTTCCACATGATTGTGAACCGTTGGGGAAAACCAAAGGTGGACATGATGGCGTCTCGCCTCAACAAAAAATTGGACAGGTATTGCGCCAGGTCAAGAGACCCTCAGGCAATAGCTGTGGACGCTCTGGTAACACCGTGGGTGTACCAGTCAGTGTATGTGTTCCCTCCTCTGCCTCTCATACCAAAGGTACTGAGAATTATACGGAAAAGAGGAGTAAGAACAATACTGGTAGCTCCGGACTGGCCAAGAAGAACTTGGTATCCGGAACTTCAAGAGATGCTCACGGAGGATCCGTGGCCTCTACCTCTAAGAAGGGATCTGCTTCAGCAGGGACCTTGTATGTTCCAAGACTTACCGCGGCTGCGTTTGACGGCATGGCGGTTGAACGCCGGATTCTAAAAGAGAAGGGCATTCCTGAGGAAGTTATTCCTACTTTAATTAAAGCCAGGAAAGAAGTGACCGCACAACATTATCACCGCATTTGGAGAAAATATGTTGCGTGGTGTGAGGCCAAGAAGGCTCCAACGGAAGAATTTCAATTGGGTCGATTCTTACATTTCCTGCAAGCAGGATTGTCTATGGGCCTCAAATTGGGGTCCATTAAAGTTCAAATTTCGGCCTTATCAATTTTCTTCCAGAAGGAATTGGCGTCAGTGCCTGAAGTACAAACTTTTGTCAAAGGTGTACTACATATACAACCCCCAATAGTGCCTCCAGTGGCACCGTGGGATTTGAACGTGGTTCTAAATTTTCTCAAATCTCATTGGTTTGGAGCCTTTAAAATCGGTAGATTTAAAATACCTTACATGGAAGGTAACCATGCTGTTGGCCCTGGCTTCAGCCAGGAGAGTTTCGGAGTTGGCAGCTTTGTCATACAAAAGCCCATATCTGATATTCCATTCGGACAGGGCAGAATTGAGGACACGTCCTCAATTTCTCCATAAGGTGGTTTCGGCATTTCACTTGAACCAGCCTATTGTGGTGCCTGCGGCTACTAGCGACTTGGAGGACTCCAAGTTACTGGACGTTGTCAGAGCATTAAAAATATATATTTCAAGGACAGCTGGAGTCAGAAAATCTGACTCGTTGTTTACATTGTATGCACCCAACAAGTTGGGTGCTCCTGCGTCTAAACAGACGATTGCACGTTGGATATGTAGTACAATCCAACTTGCACATTCTGTGGCAGGCCTGCCACAGCCTAAATCTGTAAAGGCCCATTCCACAAGGAAAGTGGGCTCATCCTGGGCGGCTGCCCGAGGAGTCTCGGCATTACAACTTTGCCGAGCAGCTACGTGGTCAGGGGAGAACACGTTTGTAAAATTTTACAAATTTGATACTCTGGCTAAAGAGGACCTGGAGTTCTCTCATTCGGTGCTGCAGAGTCATCCGCACTCTCCCGCCCGTTTGGGAGCTTTGGTATAATCCCCATGGTCCTGACGGAGTCCCAGCATCCACTAGGACGTTAGAGAAAATAAGAATTTACTTACCGATAATTCTATTTCTCATAGTCCGTAGTGGATGCTGGGCGCCCATCCCAAGTGCGGATTGTCTGCAATGCTTGTACATAGTTATTGTTACAAAAATCGGGTTATTACTAGAGATGAGCGGGTTCGGTTCCTCGGAATCCGAACCCGCCCGAACTTCATGTTTTTTTTCACGGGTCCGAGCGACTCGGATCTTCCCGCCTTGCTCGGTTAACCCGAGCGCGCCCGAACGTCATCATGACGCTGTCGGATTCTCGCGAGGCTCAGATTCTATCGCGAGACTCGGATTCTATATAAGGAGCCGCGCGTCGCCGCCATTTTCACTCGTGCATTGAGATTGATAGGGAGAGGACGTGTCTGGCGTCCTCTCCATTAGAATAGAGATAGATTAGATAGAGAGAGAGAGATTGTGCAGAGTCGCAGACAGAGTTAGTTTACCACAGTCAGTGACCAGTGCAGTTGCTAGTTAACTTTTATTTAATATAATATATCCGTTCACTTCTCTCTGCTATATCCGTTCTCTGCCTGAAAAAAAAAACGATACACAGCACAGTCAGTCACACAGTGTGACTCAGTCTGTGTGCACTCAGCTCAGCCCAGTGTGCTGCACAGTCATCAATGTATAAATTAAAAGCTTATAATTAATTGTGGGGGAGACTGGGGAGCACTGCAGGTTGTTAGCAGGAGCCAGGAGTACAATTATATTAATTAACAGTGCACACTTTTGCTGCAGGAGTGGTGACCAGTGCCTGACCACCAGTATAGTATTGTTGTATACTACTAATATCTCTTTAAATATCAACCAGTCTATATTAGCAGCAGACACAGTACAGTGCGGTAGTTCACGGCTGTGGCTACCTCTGTGTCGGCACACGGCAGGCAGTCCGTCCGACCAGAATTGTATTATTTATTATTATATACCTACCACCTAACCGTGGTTTTTTTTTCATTCTTTATACCGTCATAGTGTCATCCTAATTGTTACGAGTATACTACTATCTCTTTATCAACCAGTGTACAGTGCGGTAGTTCACGGCTGTGGCTACCTCTGTGTCGGCACACGGCAGGCAGTCCGTCCGACCAGAATTGTATTATTTATTATTATATACCTACCACCTAACCGTGGTTTTTTTTTTCATTCTTTATACCGTCATAGTGTCATCCTAATTGTTACGAGTATACTACTATCTCTTTATCAACCAGTGTACAGTGCGGTAGTTCACGGCTGTGGCTACCTCTGTGTCGGCACACGGCAGGCAGTCCGTCCGACCAGAATTGTATTATTTATTATTATATACCTACCACCTAACCGTGGTTTTTTTTTCATTCTTTATACCGTCATAGTGTCATCCTAATTGTTACGAGTATACTACTATCTCTTTATCAACCAGTGTACAGTGCGGTAGTTCACGGCTGTGGCTACCTCTGTGTCGGCACACGGCAGGCAGTCCGTCCGACCAGAATTGTATTATTTATTATTATATACCTACCACCTAACCGTGGTTTTTTTTTCATTCTTTATACCGTCATAGTGTCATCCTAATTGTTACGAGTATACTACTATCTCTTTATCAACCAGTGTACAGTGCGGTAGTTCACGGCTGTGGCTACCTCTGTGTCGGCAGTCGGCAGGCAGTCCGTCCATCCATAATTGTATTATTATTATAATATATACCACCTAACCGTGGTTTTTTTTCCATTCTTTATACCGTCGTCATAGTGTCATACTAGTTGTTACGAGTATACTACTATCTCTTTATCAACCAGTGTACAGTGCGGTAGTTCACGGCTGTGGCTACCTCTGTGTCGGCAGTCGGCAGGCAGTCCGTCCATCCATAATTGTATTATTATTATAATATATACCACCTAACCGTGGTTTTTTTATACCACCTAACCGTGGCAGTCCGTCCATAATTGTATACTAGTATCCAATCCATCCATCTCCATTGTTTACCTGAGGTGCCTTTTAGTTCTGCCTATAAAATATGGAGAACAAAAAAGTTGAGGTTCCAAAATTAGGGAAAGATCAAGATCCACTTCCACCTCGTGCTGAAGCTGCTGCCACTAGTCATGGCCGAGACGATGAAATGCCAGCAACGTCGTCTGCCAAGGCCGATGCCCAATGTCATAGTACAGAGCATGTCAAATCCAAAACACCAAATATCAGAAAAAAAAGGACTCCAAAACCTAAAATAAAATTGTCGGAGGAGAAGCGTAAACTTGCCAATATGCCATTTACCACACGGAGTGGCAAGGAACGGCTGAGGCCCTGGCCTATGTTCATGGCTAGTGGTTCAGCTTCACATGAGGATGGAAGCACTCAGCCTCTCGCTAGAAAACTGAAAAGACTCAAGCTGGCAAAAGCACCGCAAAGAACTGTGCGTTCTTTGAAATCCCAAATCCACAAGGAGAGTCCAATTGTGTCGTTTGCGATGCCTGACCTTCCCAACACTGGACGTGAAGAGCATGCGCCTTCCACTATTTGCATGCCCCCTGCAAGTGCTGGAAGGAGCACCCGCAGTCCAGTTCCTGATAGTCAGATTGAAGATGTCAGTGTTGAAGTACACCAGGATGAGGAGGATATGGGTGTTGCTGGCGCTGGGGAGGAAATTGACCAGGAGGATTCTGATGGTGAGGTGGTTTGTTTAAGTCAGGCACCCGGGGAGACACCTGTTGTCCGTGGGAGGAATATGGCCGTTGACATGCCAGGTGAAAATACCAAAAAAATCAGCTCTTCGGTGTGGAGGTATTTCACCAGAAATGCGGACAACAGGTGTCAAGCCGTGTGTTCCCTTTGTCAAGCTGTAATAAGTAGGGGTAAGGACGTTAACCACCTCGGAACATCCTCCCTTATACGTCACCTGCAGCGCATTCATAATAAGTCAGTGACAAGTTCAAAAACTTTGGGTGACAGCGGAAGCAGTCCACTGACCAGTAAATCCCTTCCTCTTGTAACCAAGCTCACGCAAACCACCCCACCAACTCCCTCAGTGTCAATTTCCTCCTTCCCCAGGAATGCCAATAGTCCTGCAGGCCATGTCACTGGCAAGTCTGACGAGTCCTTTCCTGCCTGGGATTCCTCCGATGCATCCTTGCGTGTAACGCCTACTGCTGCTGGCGCTGCTGTTGTTGCCGCTGGGAGTCGATGGTCATCCCAGAGGGGAAGTCGTAAGCCCACTTGTACTACTTCCAGTAAGCAATTGACTGTTCAACAGTCCTTTGCGAGGAAGATGAAATATCACAGCAGTCATCCTACTGCAAAGCGGATAACTGAGTCCTTGACAACTATGTTGGTGTTAGACGTGCGTCCGGTATCCGCCGTTAGTTCACAGGGAACTAGACAATTTATTGAGGCAGTGTGCCCCCGTTACCAAATACCATCTAGGTTCCACTTCTCTAGGCAGGCGATACCGAGAATGTACACGGACGTCAGAAAAAGACTCACCAGTGTCCTAAAAAATGCAGTTGTACCCAATGTCCACTTAACCACGGACATGTGGACAAGTGGAGCAGGGCAGGGTCAGGACTATATGACTGTGACAGCCCACTGGGTAGATGTATGGACTCCCGCCGCAAGAACAGCAGCGGCGGCACCAGTAGCAGCATCTCGCAAACGCCAACTCTTTCCTAGGCAGGCTACGCTTTGTATCACCGCTTTCCAGAATACGCACACAGCTGAAAACCTCTTACGGCAACTGAGGAAGATCATCGCGGAATGGCTTACCCCAATTGGACTCTCCTGTGGATTTGTGGCATCGGACAATGCCAGCAATATTGTGTGTGCATTAAATATGGGCAAATTCCAGCACGTCCCATGTTTTGCACATACCTTGAATTTGGTGGTGCAGAATTTTTTAAAAAACGACAGGGGCGTGCAAGAGATGCTGTCGGTGGCCAGAAAAATTGCGGGACACTTTCGGCGTACAGGCACCACGTACAGAAGACTGGAGCACCACCAAAAACTACTGAACCTGCCCTGCCATCATCTGAAGCAAGAAGTGGTAACGAGGTGGAATTCAACCCTCTATATGCTTCAGAGGTTGGAGGAGCAGCAAAAGGCCATTCAAGCCTATACAATTGAGCACGATATAGGAGATGGAATGCACCTGTCTCAAGTGCAGTGGAGAATGATTTCAACGTTGTGCAAGGTTCTGATGCCCTTTGAACTTGCCACACGTGAAGTCAGTTCAGACACTGCCAGCCTGAGTCAGGTCATTCCCCTCATCAGGCTTTTGCAGAAGAAGCTGGAGGCATTGAAGAAGGAGCTAACACGGAGCGATTCCGCTAGGCATGTGGGACTTGTGGATGCAGCCCTTAATTCGCTTAACAAGGATTCACGGGTGGTCAATCTGTTGAAATCAGAGCACTACATTTTGGCCACCGTGCTCGATCCTAGATTTAAAGCCTACCTTGGATCTCTCTTTCCGGCAGACACAGGTCTGCTGGGGTTGAAAGACCTGCTGGTGACAAAATTGTCAAGTCAAGCGGAACGCGACCTGTCAACATCTCCTCCTTCACATTCTCCCGCAACTGGGGGTGCGAGGAAAAGGCTCAGAATTCCGAGCCCACCCGCTGGCGGTGATGCAGGGCAGTCTGGAGCGACTGCTGATGCTGACATCTGGTCCGGACTGAAGGACCTGACAACGATTACGGACATGTCGTCTACTGTCACTGCATATGATTCTCTCAACATTGATAGAATGGTGGAGGATTATATGAGTGACCGCATCCAAGTAGGCACGTCACACAGTCCGTACTTATACTGGCAGGAAAAAGAGGCAATTTGGAGGCCCTTGCACAAACTGGCTTTATTCTACCTAAGTTGCCCTCCCACAAGTGTGTACTCCGAAAGAGTGTTTAGTGCCGCCGCTCACCTTGTCAGCAATCGGCGTACGAGGTTACATCCAGAAAATGTGGAGAAGATGATGTTCATTAAAATGAATTATAATCAATTCCTCCGCGGAGACATTGACCAGCAGCAATTGCCTCCACAAAGTACACAGGGAGCTGAGATGGTGGATTCCAGTGGGGACGAATTGATAATCTGTGAGGAGGGGGATGTACACGGTGATATATCGGAGGGTGAAGATGAGGTGGACATCTTGCCTCTGTAGAGCCAGTTTGTGCAAGGAGAGATTAATTGCTTCTTTTTTGGGGGGGGTCCAAACCAACCCGTCATATCAGTCACAGTCGTGTGGCAGACCCTGTCACTGAAATGATGGGTTGGTTAAAGTGTGCATGTCCTGTTTTGTTTATACAACATAAGGGTGGGTGGGAGGGCCCAAGGATAATTCCATCTTGCACCTCTTTTTTCTTTTCTTTTTCTTTGCATCATGTGCTGATTGGGGAGGGTTTTTTGGAAGGGACATCCTGCGTGACACTGCAGTGCCACTCCTAGATGGGCCCGGTGTTTGTGTCGGCCACTAGGGTCGCTAATCTTACTCACACAGTCAGCTACCTCATTGCGCCTCTTTTTTTCTTTGCGTCATGTGCTGTTTGGGGAGGGTTTTTTGGAAGGGACATCCTGCGTGACACTGCAGTGCCACTCCTAGATGTGCCCGGTGTTTGTGTCGGCCACTAGGGTCGCTAATCTTACTCACACAGTCAGCTACCTCATTGCGCCTCTTTTTTTCTTTGCGTCATGTGCTGTTTGGGGAGGGTTTTTTGGAAGGGCCATCCTGCGTGACACTGCAGTGCCACTCCTAGATGGGCCCGGTGTTTGTGTCGGCCACTAGGGTCGCTTATCTTACTCACACAGCGACCTCGGTGCAAATTTTAGGACTAAAAATAATATTGTGAGGTGTGATGTGTTCAGAATAGGCTGAAAATGAGTGTAAATTATGTTTTTTGAGGTTAATAATACTTTGGGATCAAAATTACCCCCAAATTCTATGATTTAAGCTGTTTTTTAGGGTTTTTTGAAAAAAACACCCGAATCCAAAACACACCCGAATCCGACAAAAAAAATTTGGTGAGGTTTTGCCAAAACGCGGTCGAACCCAAAACACGGCCGCGGAACCGAACCCAAAACCAAAACACAAAACCCGAAAAATTTCCGGCGCTCATCTCTAGTTATTACTGTTGTTGTGAGCCATCTGTTCAGAGGCTACTTCGTTTGTGTTATCATACTGTTAACTGGGTTCAGATCACAAGTTGTACGGTGTGATTGGTGTGGCTGGTATGAGTCTTACCCGGGATTCAAGATCCTTCCTTATTGTGTACGCTCGTCCGGGCACAGTACCTAACTGAGGCTTGGAGGAGGGTCATAGGGGGAGGAGCCAGTACGCACCATGTGACCTAAAAGTTTTTTTAGATGTGCCCTGTCTCCTGCGGAGCCCGCTATTCCCCATGGTCCTGACGGAGTCCCAGCATCCACTACGGACTATGAGAAATAGAATTATCGGTAAGTAAATTCTTATTTTTTTGGAGAGGGGTCTAAAGGCATCCTTCTCTGCTAACTATAGTTCAGTTACTTGTGAAGAGCCAACCCTGGAATGAAAGTGATTGCATAAGCAATCATTTTACTCTTAAAGGTTATTTACGAAGTGTCGAGTTGTAAGACACGGTGCTTCTGATTGTGTTTATGCACAATATTTACTAGCAAGATACAGGAATAAGTGCAGTAATTTACAACCTAATGCTTCGTAAATGAACCCAGTAGCCTAATGGCACAGGATCTTTTTCGGCATGATTATGTAGTTAAAAATCCCTGATAAAATATTTCTTATCACCACAATATGTGCTCATATCATTCCCATGTCAGTCAATTTGAAGGGAAATTCACCACTTTATTTATATATGTATATATATATATATATATATATATACAGATATATATATATATAGTAACATAGTAACATAGTAACATAGTATCTGAGGTTGAAAAAAGACAATTGTCCATCGAGTTCAACCTATTTGTGGTCTCCTATGCATGATGATTTGACTAAAATTTCTGACTGATGCTGCTGTCAGCCGTTGCATTTTATCCCTATTTATAGTAACTATAATGCATGACTATGCACCATACCCCTGGATATCCTTATCCATTAGGAATTTATCTAACCCATTCTTAAAGGTGTTGACAGATTCCGCCATTACAACTCCCTCGGGCAGGGAATTCCAAACACGTATTGTCCTTACCGTGAAAAAGCCTTTACGCCGTATTGTGCGGAATCTCCTCTCCTCTAACCTGAGCGAGTGTCCACGAGTCCTCTGTGTTGATCTAACCAAAAACAGGTCCCGCGCAAGCTCTGTGTATTGTCCCCTTATATATTTGTAGATGTTGATCATATCCCCTCTTAGTCTCCGCTTTTCCAATGTAAACATGCCTAGTCTTTCAAGCCTTTCCTTGTATTCCATCGTCTCCATGCCCTTAATTAGTTTGGTCGCCCTCCTCTGTACCTTTTCAAGCTCCAGGATATCCTTTTTGTAGTACGGTGCCCAGAATTGTACACAGTATTCAAGGTGTGGCCTCACTAGTGATTTATATAACGGGAGTATAATACTCTCGTCCCTAGCATCAATACCCCGTTTTATGCATGCTAATATCTTATTAGCCTTCTTTGCTGCAGTCCTACTTTGGGTACTACTGCTTAGCTTGCTATCTATGAGGACACCTAAGTCTTTTTCCAGTACAGAATCCCCTAATTTTACCCCATTTAGTAGGTAGGTGTAATTTTTGTTCTTGTTACCACAGTGCATTACCTTACACTTGTCTGTGTTGAAGCGCATTCTCCATTTGGCTGCCCATGCTTCTAATTTAACTAAGTCGTTCTGAAGAGACTCGGCATCCTCCTCTGTATTTATAGCCTTACACAATTTGGTATCATCTGCAAAAATTGACACCATGCTCTCTAGACCTTCTGTTAGGTCGTTAATGAAAATATTGAACAATAGCGGTCCTAATACTGAGCCTTGCGGCACACCACTTAGCACTTCAGTCCAAGTTGAAAAAGATCCATTAACCACAACGCGCTGCTCCCTATTATCTAACCAGTTTTTGACCCAAGTGCATATTGTGCTTCCTAGCCCTGATTCTTGTAGCTTGTAGATAAGTCTCATGTGTGGTACAGTATCGAACGCTTTGGCAAAGTCTAAAAAGATTACATCCACGTCTTTACCTTGATCTAGGTTTGCGCTTACTGTTTCATAAAAGCCAAGGAAGTTGGTTTGACAGGATCTGTCCTTCATAAACCCATGTTGATTCCTTTTAATTACCTTATTGGTTTCAAGGAACTGAATACTATCTCTTAGAATACCTTCCAATACTTTCCCCACTATAGATGTAAGACTAACTGGTCTATAATTACCTGGTTCAGCTTTACTTCCCTTTTTGAATATAGGCACTACTTACGCTATACGCCAGTCTTTGGGAACCATACCTGATATAACTGAATCCTTAAAGATCAAAGATAGCGGTTTTGCCAGTTCAGAGTGAAGCTCCATTAGAACCCTTGGATGAATGCCATCGGGCCCTGGTGATTTATTAATCTTTAAATGTTTTAATCGGTCACAGACTACTTCCTCGCTTAAATAAGTACCTATCAGTGTCATATTCTCATTATTGAGATTGTGTGTCAGTCCCTGAATTGGGTCCTCTCTAGTGAATACTGTTGAAAAAAACTCATTTAGTGTGTCCGCTATGTCATTATCATTTTGCTTAAGACTCCCAACTTGTCTTTTAAAGGGCCTATACTATCCTTCTTTAATCTCTTGCTATTAATGTATTTGAAGATTTTTTTGGGATTCGCTTTGCTTTCCTTTGCCACTAGTTTTTCAGTTTCTACTTTAGCCGCTCTTATTTCCTTTTTGCAAATTTTGTTACATTCCTTATAGTGTTGAAATGACTCTGCTTCCCCGTCAGATTTGTATTTTTAAATGCTCGCCTTTTCTTGCCCATAAGTTCCTTAATCTTTTTGTTAAGCCACATCGGTTTATGATTTTTATTCCTTTTTTTGCTACTCATAGGAATACATTTGAGTGTATTTTTAGCTAGCAGGAATTTTATTACCTCCCATTTCTCCGTAGTATTTTTTCCTAAAAACAAACCTTCCCATTCAATATCCCTGAAAAATACTCTCATCTTTTCAAAATTTGCTTTGCTAAAGTTTAAAGTCCTAGTTGAGCCAGTATAGGGCTGTTTATAGAAACTGATATTGAATGTGACCATATTGTGGTCGCTGTTTCCTATGGCTTCCCCTACTATAATACCTGATACCAAATCCCCATTGTTTGTTAATACCAGGTCTAAGATTGCATTGTATCTAGTTGGTTCCTCAATTAGTTGGACTAAGTAGTTATCATTAAGTGTGTTTAAAAACATATTGCCCCTAGCAGTATCACATAAGTCGTTTTTCCAGTTTATCTCTGGATAGTTAAAATCTCCCATCACTACTATGTCTCCTACTCCTGCTGCACTTTCAATTTGCTTTAGTAACAATTCATCATCAGATGCGTTGATACCAGGCGGCCTATAGCATACACCCAATACTAACTTTTTTATTCCTTTTTCCCCGCATGCCTTTCTACCCATAATGTCTCGACAGTGTCTACAGTCCCCTCCTTAATATCTTCCCATATATTAGGTTTTAAAAACGGCTTTATGTAAAGACACACCCCTCCACCCTTTTTATTTAGTCTGTCTCTCCTAAACAGTGTATAGCCCTCTAGATTGACTGTCCAATCATGAGATTCATCCCACCAAGTTTCAGTAATGCCTATAATATCATACTGTTTGCTTGCTGCAAGTATTTCTAGTTCACCCTTTTTACCAGTAATGCTTCTGGCGTTTACACACATACAACTAAGATAAGTATTTCTCTAACGTCCTAGTGGATGCTGGGACTCCGTCAGGACCATGGGGAATAGCGGGCTCCGCAGGAGACAGGGCACATCTAAAAAAGCTTTTAGGTCACATGGTGCGTACTGGCTCCTCCCCCTATGACCCTCCTCCAAGCCTCAGTTAGGTTTTTGTGCCCGTCCGAGAGGGTGCAATCTAGGTGGCTCTCCTAAAGAGCTGTTTAGAAAAGTTTTTTTTTAGGTTTCAATCTCAGTGATTCCTGCTGGCAACAGGATCACTGCATCGAGGGACTTAGGGGAGAGATTTCCAACTCACCTGCGTGCAGGATGGATTGGAGTCTTAGGCTACTGGACACTTAGCTCCAGAGGGAGTCGGAACACAGGTCAGCCTGGGGTTCGTCCCGGAGCCGCGCCGCCGATCCCCCTTACAGACGCTGAAGAGACGGCAGAACGGAGGTCCGGAAAGCAGGCGGCAGAAGACTCCTCAGTCTTCTTGAAGGTAGCGCACAGCACGGCAGCTGTGCGCCATTGTTGTCACACGGCTCACTGACTCAGTCACGGAGGGTGCAGGGCGCTGCTGGGGGCGCCCTGGGCAGCAATATAATTACCTTTAGTGGCAAAATAAATACATCACATATAGCCATTAAGGCTATATGTATGTATTTTAACCCAGGCCAGTTTCTTAAAAACCGGGGAAAAGCCCGCCGAAAAAGGGGCGGAGCTTATTCTCCTCAGCACTCAGCGCCATTTTCCTGCTCAGCTCCGCTGGTGAGGAAGGCTCCCAGGTCTCTCCCCTGCACTGCACTACAGAAACAGGGTAACAAAGAGAAGGGGGGCATAAATTGGCGATATTTATATATTAAGAGCGCATATATAGTAAACAACACCTTCTAGGGTTGTTTATATACATTTATAGCGCTTTTGGTGTGTGCTGGCAAAATCTCCCTCTGTCTCCCCAAAGGGCTAGGGGGTCCTGTCTTCGATTAGAGCATTCCCTGTGTGGCTGCTGTGTGTCGGTACGTGTGTGTCGACATGTATGAGGACGATGTTGGTGTGGAGGCAGAGCAATTGCCGATGATGGTAATGTCACCCCCTAGGGAGTCGACACCGGAATGGATGGCTTTAGTTATGGAATTACGTGATAATGTCAGCACATTACAAAAGTCAGTTGACGAAATAAGACGCCCGGCTAACCAGTTAGTACCGGTTCAGGCGTCTCAGACACCGTCAGGGGCTGTAAAACGTCCTTTACCTCAGTCAGTCGACACGGGTACCGACACAGATGAATCTAGTGTCGACGGTGAAGAAACAAACGTATTTTCCAATAGGGCCACACGTTATATGATCACGGCAATGAAGGAGGCTTTGCAGATCTCTGATACTGCTGGTACCTCAAAAAGGGGTATTATGTGGGGGGTGAAAAAACTACCTGTATTTTTTCCAGAATCAGAGGAATTGAATGACGTGTGTGATGAAGCGTGGGTTAACCCCGATAGAAAACTGCTAATTTCCAAGAAGTTATTGGCATTATACCCTTTCCCACCAGAGGTTAGGGCGCGCTGGGAAACACCCCCTAGGGTGGATAAGGCGCTCACACGTTTATCAAAGCAAGTGGCGTTGCCGTCTCCTGATACGGCCGCCCTCAAGGATCCAGCAGATAGGAGGCTGGAAACTACACTGAAGAGTATATACACACATACTGGTGTTATACTGCGACCGGCAATAGCCTCAGCCTGGATGTGCAGTGCTGGGGTAGTGTGGTTGGATTCTCTGACTGAAAATATTGATACCCTGGATAGGGACAGTATTTTATTGACTCTAGAGCAATTAAAGGATGCTTTCCTTTATATGCGAGATGCTCAGAGGGATGTTTGTACTCTAGCATCAAGAGTAAGCGCGATGTCCATATCTGCCAGAAGAAGTTTATGGACGCGACAGTGGTCAGGTGATGCGGATTCCAAGAGGCATATGGAAGTATTGCCATATAAAGGAGAGGAATTGTTTGGGGTCGGTCTTTCGGACCTGGTGGCCACGGCAACTGCCGGCAAATCCACTTTTTTACCTCAGACCCCCTCCCAACAGAAAAAGACACCGTCTTTTCAGCCGCAGTCCTTTCGCTCCTATAAAAAGCGACCAAAAGGACAGTCTTATCTGCCGCGAGGCAGAGGAAAGGGTAAGAAAGGGCAGCAAGCAGCCCCTGCCCAGGAACAGAAGCCCGCCCCGGCTTCTACAAAGCCATCAGCATGACGCTGGGGCTTTACAAGCGGACTCAGGAACGGTGGGGGGTCGACTCAAGATTTTCAGCAATCAATGGGTTCACTCACAAGTGGACCCGTGGGTCCTGCAGATAGTATCTCAGGGTTACATGCTGGAGTTCGAAAGGTCTCCCCCTCGCCGGTTCCTAAAGTCTGCTTTACCAACGTCTCCCTCAGAAAGGACGTCGGTTTTGGAAGCCATTCACAAGCTGTATTCTCAGCAGGTGATAGTCAAGGTAGGTACCCCTCCTACAACAGGGAAAGGGGTATTATTCCACACTATTTGTGGTACCGAAACCGGACGGTTCGGTAAGGCCTATTCTAAATCTGAAATCCTTGAACCTGTACATAAAGAAATTCAAGTTCAAGATGGAGTCACTCAGAGCAGTGATAGCGAATCTGGAAGAAGGAGACTTCATGGTGTCCTTGGACATAAAAGATGCTTATCTACATGTCCCGATTTACCCCTCACACCAAGGGTATCTCAGGTTCGTGATACAAGACTGTCATTATCAGTTTCAAACGCTGCCGTTTGGGTTGTCCACGGCCCCTCGGGTCTTTACCAAGGTAATGACCGAAATGATGGTTCTTCTACGAAGAAAAGGCGTATTAATTATCCCTTACTTGGACGATCTCCTGATAAGGGCAAAGTCCAGAGAACAGCTGGAAGTCGGTGTAGCGCTAACACAAGTAGTGCTTCAGCAACACGGGTGGATTCTAAATCTTCCAAAATCTCAATTGACCCCGACAACACATCTGCTGTTCCTGGGCATGATTCTGGACACGGTTCAGAAAAAGGTATTTCTCCCGGAAGAGAAAGCAAGGGAGTTATCCGAACTTGTCAAGAACCTCCTAAAACCAGGAACTGTGTCAGTACATCAATGCACAAGAGTCCTGGGAAAGATGGTGGCTTCGTACGAAGCGATTCCATTCGGCAGATTCCATGCACGAACATTTCAGTGGGATCTGCTGGACAAATGGTCCGGATCGCATCTGCACATGCATCAGCGGATAACACTGTCACCGAGAACAAGGTTGTCTCTCCTGTGGTGGTTGCAGACTGCCCATCTGTTAGTGGGCCGCAGATTCGGCATACAGGACTGGGTCCTGGTGACTACGGATGCCAGCCTACGAGGTTGGGGAGCAGTCACAAAGGGAAGAAACTTCCAGGGCGTGTGGTCAAACCTGGAGACGTCTCTTCACATAAATATACTGGAGCTAAGAGCGATCTACAATGCTCTAAGCCTGGCAAAATCGCTGCTTCAGGGTCAGCCGGTGTTGATCCAGTCCGACAACATCACGGCAGTCGCCCACGTAAACCGACAAGGCGGCACGAGAAGCAGGAGTGCAATGGCAGAAGCTGCAAGGATTCTGCGCTGGGCGGAGAATCATGTCGTAGCACTGTCAGCAGTGTTCATCCCGGGAGTGGACAACTGGGAAGCAGATTTCCTCAGCAGACACGACCTTCACCCGGGAGAGTGGGGACTTCATCCAGAAGTTTTCCACATGATTGTGAACCGTTGGGAAAAACCAAAGGTGGACATGATGGCGTCTCGCCTCAACAAAAAATTGGACAGGTATTGCGCCAGGTCAAGAGACCCTCAGGCAATAGCTGTGGACGCTCTGGTAACACCGTGGGTGTACCAGTCAGTGTATGTGTTCCCTCCTCTGCCTCTCATACCAAAGGTACTGAGAATTATACGGAAAAGAGGAGTAAGAACAATACTGGTAGCTCCGGACTGGCCAAGAAGAACTTGGTATCCGGAACTTCAAGAGATGCTCACGGAGGATCCGTGGCCTCTACCTCTAAGAAGGGATCTGCTTCAGCAGGGACCTTGTATGTTCCAAGACTTACCGCGGCTGCGTTTGACGGCATGGCGGTTGAACGCCGGATTCTAAAAGAGAAGGGCATTCCTGAGGAAGTTATTCCTACTTTAATTAAAGCCAGGAAAGAAGTGACCGCACAACATTATCACCGCATTTGGAGAAAATATGTTGCGTGGTGTGAGGCCAAGAAGGCTCCAACGGAAGAATTTCAATTGGGTCGATTCTTACATTTCCTGCAAGCAGGATTGTCTATGGGCCTCAAATTGGGGTCCATTAAAGTTCAAATTTCGGCCTTATCAATTTTCTTCCAGAAGGAATTGGCGTCAGTGCCTGAAGTACAAACTTTTGTCAAAGGTGTACTACATATACAACCCCCAATAGTGCCTCCAGTGGCACCGTGGGATTTGAACGTGGTTCTAAATTTTCTCAAATCTCATTGGTTTGAGCCTTTAAAATCGGTAGATTTAAAATACCTTACATGGAAGGTAACCATGCTGTTGGCCCTGGCTTCAGCCAGGAGAGTTTCGGAGTTGGCAGCTTTGTCATACAAAAGCCCATATCTGATATTCCATTCGGACAGGGCAGAATTGAGGACACGTCCTCAATTTCTCCCTAAGGTGGTTTCGGCATTTCACTTGAACCAGCCTATTGTGGTGCCTGCGGCTACTAGCGACTTGGAGGACTCCAAGTTACTGGACGTTGTCAGAGCATTAAAAATATATATTTCAAGGACAGCTGGAGTCAGAAAATCTGACTCGTTGTTTACATTGTATGCACCCAACAAGTTGGGTGCTCCTGCGTCTAAACAGACGATTGCACGTTGGATATGTAGTTCAATCCAACTTGCACATTCTGTGGCAGGCCTGCCACAGCCTAAATCTGTAAAGGCCCATTCCACAAGGAAAGTGGGCTCATCCTGGGCGGCTGCCCGAGGAGTCTCGGCATTACAACTTTGCCGAGCAGCTACGTGGTCAGGGGAGAACACGTTTGTAAAATTTTACAAATTTGATACTCTGGCTAAAGAGGACCTGGAGTTCTCTCATTCGGTGCTGCAGAGTCATCCGCACTCTCCCGCCCGTTTGGGAGCTTTGGTATAATCCCCATGGTCCTGACGGAGTCCCAGCATCCACTAGGACGTTAGAGAAAATAAGAATTTACTTACCGATAATTCTATTTCTCATAGTCCGTAGTGGATGCTGGGCGCCCATCCCAAGTGCGGATTGTCTGCAATGCTTGTACATAGTTATTGTTACAAAAATCGGGTTATTACTGTTGTTGTGAGCCATCTGTTCAGAGGCTACTTCGTTTGTGTTATCATACTGTTAACTGGGTTCAGATCACAAGTTGTACGGTGTGATTGGTGTGGCTGGTATGAGTCTTACCCGGGATTCAAGATCCTTCCTTATTGTGTACGCTCGTCCGGGCACAGTACCTAACTGAGGCTTGGAGGAGGGTCATAGGGGGAGGAGCCAGTACGCACCATGTGACCTAAAAGCTTTTTTAGATGTGCCCTGTCTCCTGCGGAGCCCGCTATTCCCCATGGTCCTGACGGAGTCCCAGCATCCACTACGGACTATGAGAAATAGAATTATCGGTAAGTAAATTCTTATTTTTCCCTTGCGTTAGGGACATCTTTCACCTTATGTAGCAAGGATGACCTGTAATCGTCATTGGTTAGTGCTTTGGTAAAATCCCTTTTAGTACCCATGTTAGTAACCTTACCGCCTGCTCTTACCCTCCCCCCAACTTCTCCCCCATTTCGTTTACTACCGCCATCCCCACTATTCTCACTGCATGACCCGTAGTTTCTAGCTAAACCCTCCCCCCAGGCTCCTAGTTTAAAATCTCCTCCAACCTTCTAACCATCCTTCCCCCCAGCACCGCTGCCCCCTACTCAGTCAGGTGCAATCCGTCACGACAAAAGAGATGGCGCCTGACTGAGAAGTCCGCCCAGTGTTCCAGGAACACAAACCCATCTTTCCTGCACCAATCCCTAAGCCACACATTTATACTAGGTGATTCATCGCGCCCTACAGGCGCTCTTCACACCGTCGTAAGGAGCTACGCCCCCTTAACCCTTGCACACCCTTGTGGCATGCAATATTTTTATTATATGGAGTATTACATCCAATCATAATTGTGTGAGTGGATAAATATTGCACGGACAAAGGGCGTGCAAAAGTTAAGGGATGGAAGCCCCTTGCAATGGTGTGAACAGCGCACCCAGGGCCTGGTGAATCACCTAGTAGGTGCTTTGGTTGGGGGAGTAGGGGGTGCGGGGAAGAGGCGGATGGGATCCTGGGGTGCCGCGGGAGGGGCGGTTGTGGTGGTGCCGCAGGTGGGGGAGGGGCTGGTGCGGTGGTGCCGCAGGTGGGGGAGGGTGCGTGGGTGCCGCGGGTGGTGGTCCGGAGCCACTGCGGTTGGGGGAGAAGCAGTTGCAGGGGTGCTTCGGGTGGGGGAGAAGCGGATGTGGTGGTGCGACGGGAGGGGCGGGTTAGCTGCGGGTAGGGGAGGGGGTCCGGAGCTACCGCAGGTGCTGGAGGGGGTGTGTGGGAGTGCCGCGGATGGGGCCCAGAGGTACTGTGAGTCGGGGAGGGGGGGGTAATGCTTATCCTGCTTCTCCTCCTGTCAGTAGCTAAGCTGCTTTCCTCCCTTTGGCAGTGGCTCTCCCAGAGACTCACACAGCATGCAGTCACTATTGTTTGGGCCGGTGTCCCAACGCGCCGCATTACAGGGAAGAAGATGTACGCAATAAACTACAGCTGCCAGCAGCCCTAAGGGTCGGAATGCTTTGGCGCTAAGGTTTGCTGGGAGTTGTAGTTTTTTTAGTGCGTCTACTTCCCTGTAATGCCGCGCGTTGGGACACTGGTGCTAACAATAGTGACTGGCTGGCAGAACTGTGTGACTGGCTGAATCAGCAAAGGGATGCAGTGCAGGGAGGCACCAGGAAGGAGAGGCGTTCTTCCTGCTCTGCATCCCTGTGCTGAGCTGCTGCTGCTGTCCCTGCTGCTGCTGCCAGCTGCTGTCACACATGCAGCGGCGCCGGCAGCACAAAACCTCCTCTCCCCCTCGGCGTCGGCAGCACAAAGCCTCCTCTCCCCCTCCCCTTCCCTGTGTGACATTCAGTGGCCGGATGGGATCCAAAGGGGGTGGAGCTGGATGGGAATAAGGGGCGGAGCTAGACGGGACCATGCTACAACAGGAGGATGAGCTCCTACAGTTTCGGCCAGCCAGACTTCATTAGATAAGTGTCTGGAAAGAGAGTGAGTGTGTGTGTATATATACAGTGTCTGTGTATACTGTATATATGTGTGACTGTGTATGTGTGTAATGTATGTACAGTATGTATATTTGTGTGTGTTTATATATATATATATATATATGTGTGTGTATGTTGTGTGTGTATTTGTGTGTATGTATGACTGCTGCATAATGTGTGTAAGCGTCACTGGTACAGGAGGCGTTACGTGTGTAAGCGTCACTGGTACAGGAGGCGTTACGTGTGTAAGCGTCACTGGTACAGGGGGCTTTATGTGTGTAAGCATCACTGATACAGGGGGCGTTACGTGTGTAAGCGTCACTGGTACAGGGGGCGTTACGTGTGTAAGCGGCACTGCTACAGGGGGTGTTACGTGTGTAAGCGGCACTGCTACGGGGGTGTTACGTGTGTAAGCGGCACTGCTACAGGGGGTGTTACGTGTGTAAGCGGCACTGCTACGGGGGTGTTACGTGTGTAAGCGGCACTGCTACAGGGGGTGTTACGTGTGTAAGCGGCACTGGTACAGGCGGCGTTACGTGTGTAAGCGGCAATGCTACAGGGGGCGGTACGTGTGTAAGCGTCACTGGTACAGGGGGGCATTACATGTCTAAGCGGCACTGCTACAGGGGGCATTACGTGTGTAAGCGTCACTGGTACAGGGGGGCTTTACGTGTGTAAGCGTCACTGCTACAGGGGGCATTATGTGTGTAAGCATCACTGCTACAGGGGGCATTAGTGTGTAAGCGTCACTTCTACAGGGGGCGTTATGTGTGTAAGCGGCACTGGTACAGGGGGCGTTACGTGTGTAAGCAGCACTGCTACAGGGGGCGTTACGTGTCAAAGCAGCACTGGTACAGAGGGCGTTACGTGTGTAAGCGTCACTGCTACAGGGGGAATTACATATGTAAGCGTCACTGGTACAGGGGGCGTTATGTGTGTAAGCGTCACTGCTACAGGGGGCATTACGTGTGTAAGCGACACTGGTACAGGGCTCGTTACGTGTGTAAGCGTCACTGGTACAGGGCGGGCATTACGTGTGTAAGCGGCACTGGTACAGGGCGGGCATTACGTGTGTAAGCGGCACTGGTACAGAGGGCGTTACGTGTTTAAGCGGCACTGGTACAGAGGGCGTTACGTGTCTAAGCGGCACTGCTACAGGGGCGTTACGTCTGTAAGCATCACTGGTACAGGGGGGCATTACGTGTGTAAGCGTCAATGGTACAGGGGGGTGTTACGTGTGTAAGTGGCACTGGTGCAGGGGGTGTTACGTGTGTAAGCGTCACTGGTACAGGGAGCGTTACGTGTGTAAACGTCACCTGTACAGGAGACGTTACGTGTGTAAGCGTCACTGCTACATGGGGTGTTACTTGTGTAAGCGTCACTGGTACAGGGGGGCAAGAGATGTGTAAGCGTCTCTGGTACAGGGGACGTTACATGTGTAAGTGTCTCTACTACATGGGGTATTATGTGCGCTGTTCGTTTGTAAAGTATGCAATGGTGCAAATTTATAGTTTGTAGGGGGGCGCCAAACACCGTAGCACCGGCCCTGATTGCACAGCCACTGCACTGCGCAGCACTGTCACCTTTTACATTGATTCAGCGTCCAGACATTACCCTCCGTGATATCACCCACTCTATCCGTTACATTAGCCATCTCGGGGCTTCCAGGCCGGCAGCACAGGTGCTGTGTTGCGGAGTCAGGGCCTGTGGGGATCTGGGCGCGCCTGTGGCGGGGAGGCACTTCTGTGACATCACACGCAGAGGAGGCTCCGGGGCGCAGAGAGTATGCGGCGCAGGGAGGGCTTTGAAAACCTTCCGCTGCGCCACTTTCATACACATCTATGCCGGTGGCCGCGGCAGCTTTTGTTCCACCTGCGGTGCGGCTAGGGAGTGGGGATTGTTGATGGCGGAGGGGGCAGGCGGACTGACAGCAGGTCATAGGACGCTGCAGTAAAAGTGTTTTGTTTTCCCTATCTACAGCGCAGAGACTTGCTGCAGATGCAGCGGCATACCCTCCAGCTGCACCTTTTTGGCAGGTACAGTCCCTTTTTTTTATGGTCTGTACCGATTTCTGGCTCTCCAAGCTTCCATTGAACGTATATAAAAAGGGGCGTGGCCACGGCGCTGTACCCGTGGCCACGCCCCTTTTTCGAATGTGTAACAATGTTTATGTGTAAAGTGTTGGAAGGTGTGTTGCTGCAGATGCAGGGGGTCTATTTTGGGGTGTGGGGCTGGAGCTGCAGCTCCATCAGCCCCATTACTAATCCTGGTCAGTGAAAACACAGCAGCCAAAGGGCAGAGCCTCCCATTGGATGTAACCTGTGTGGGAGGGCGTTTCTCGGCCAATCAGCTGTGGACTGGGTGTGATAGACCTGCTGCTAACCCAATGAGAGCTCCTAGCCATGCCCAGTGTTAGATGTCCAGACACAGAGTCACAGGGCTATTATATAGGAGATATATATATATAGATACATATATATATATATATATATATATATATATATATATATATATATTAGAGATGACCGAACCCCCCAAAACTCCACGTGGTTTACACGGGTCCGAGGCAGGCTCACTTGTTCCTGCCTGACTCGGAAAACCCGAACGAGGCAAAACGTCATCATCCCGCTGTCGGATTCTCGTGAGATTCGGATTCCATATAAAGAGCCGCGCATCGCCGCCATTTTCACTTGTGCATTGTAGAGGGTACAGAGAGGGTGTGGCTACGTTCTCTCAGTGGCAAATCTCAATATCAGTGCTCAGTATCAGTGCTTATTGCTGCTCAGTAATACTAGTATAGTGTATCTTGTGCTGCATCTTGCTGCTGTATGGTGCTGTGGTAGTGTCCTGTGACTGTGTATCGTATCTCATCATTCCAGTCACAGTGGTATCTGGGGGGTGACAATTCCAGAGTGCTTTTGTGCTGCTCAGTAATACTAGTACAGTGTCTCTCTTGTGCTGCATCTTGCTGCTGTAGGGTGCTGTGGTAGTAGTGTTCTGTGACTGTGTATCGTTCATCATCATTCCAGTCACAGTGGTATCTGGGGGGTGACAGTTCCAGAGTGCTTTTGTGCTGCTCAGTAATAGTTACTAGTACAGTGTCTCTCCTGTGCTGCATCTTGCTGCTGTAGGGTGCTGTGTTAGTAGTGTTCTGCAGGGCCGTAACTACATATGTGCGAAGTGTGCCTTGCACACAGCGCACTTCAGCTGAGGGCGCATCATGCGCTGTCTGCTGTAGGCAGCGGCAGAGACGCATTTTTAAATGTTATTCATTATGCATCAAGCCCGCCCTCCTGCCCGTCACTAAGTCCGCCTCCTCCTACCCATAAACACTCCTACCGGCTCACACTGCTAGGACTCCACTACCTTTAATTGCCGGGTGCCCGCATGTCACTTGCGTGGCGCCCGGCTCCCATCATGCAGCTCAGAAATACTTCCGCCTCCAAGACAGATCTCCGGCCAATGGTGGTGGGGGTGGGCGCGCCAATGACTGACCGATGTACGGCAGGGATAGGAGGAGCGTGAGTGCGGGACCTGGCAATCGTCAGGACAGAGGAAGACGGACCTCACCAAACAGGCTTCAGCTGTGCAGGTAACCCCCGCGATCAACCCCCCTCCCCCCCCCCCCCCAAGCAGCAGCACCATCAGTATCACACCCCCACCAAACACACACAGATCAGCAGCACTTTCCTCGTCCCCATAACGATCCCACTCCCTTTGATCACCCCCCCCCCACACACACACACACACACACACACTTTCTGTGATCACACAGAAACTATGTGCCACAGATAATACAGTTTAGGTACACATGTAGCTGCTTATGATAACTCTGTCTGCCGTAATGTGTGACATGTGGCTCTGCCTGCCGTAATGTGTGACATGGGGCGCTGTCTGCCGTAATGTGTGACATGGGGCGCTGTCTGCCGTAATGTGTGACATGGGACACTGTCTGCCATAATGTGTGACATGGGACGCTGTCTGCCGTAATGTGTGACATGTGGCTCTGCCTGCTGTAATGTGTGACATGGGACTCTGTCTGCCGTCATGTGTGACATGGGACGCTGCCTGCCGTAATGTGTGACATGTGGCTCTGTCTGCCGTAATGTGTGACATGTGGCTCTGTCTGCCGTAATGTGTGACATGGGACGCTGTCTGCCGTAATGTGTGACATGGGGGGCTGTCTGCCATAATGTGTGACATGGGACGGAGTCTGCCGTAATGTGTGACATGGGGCGCTGTCTGCCGTAATGTGTGACATGGGGATCTGTCTGCCGTAATGTGTGACATGGGGGGCTGTCTGCCATAATGTGTGACATGGGACGGAGTCTGCCGTAATGTGTGACATGGGACTCTGTCTGCCGTAATGTGTGACATGGGGCGCTGTCTGCCGTAATGTGTGACATGGGGATCTGTCTGCCGTAATGTGTGACATGGGGGGCTGTCTGCCATAATGTGTGACATGGGACGGAGTCTGCCGTAATGTGTGACATGGGACTCTGTCTGCCGTAATGTGTGACATGGGGCGCTGTCTGCCGTAATGTGTGACATGGGGATCTGTCTGCCGTAATGTGTGACATGGGACGGAGTCTGTCGTAATGTGTGACATGGGACTCTGTCTGCCGTAATGTGTGACATGGGACTCTGTCTGCCGTAATGTGTGACATAGGACTCTGTCTGCCGTAATGTGTGACATGGGACTCTGTCTGCCGTAATGTGTGTAATCGGCTCTACTGTGCAGCGGAATATGAATAATGGAGACTACTGTGCAGCGTAATATGAATAAGAGACTACTGTGCAGCGTAATATGATTAATGGAGACTACTGTGCGGCGTAATGTGAATAATGAAGACTACTGAGCGGCGTAATATGATTTATGTAGACTACTGTGCAGCGTAATATGAAAAAATGGAGACTACTGTGCGGTGTAATATGAATAACGGAGACTACTGTGCAGCGTAATATGAATAATGGAGACTACTGTGCGGCGTAATATGAATAATGGAGACTACTGTGCGGCGTAATATGAACTGGTATTATTTTGTGGCCATGTCCCTTCCCCATGAAGATACGCCCCTATATTTTTCACGCGCCCTATTTTAATTATCGGGGGGGGGGGGGCACCGATGCAGTTTCTTGCACACAGCGCTAAAATGTCTAGTTACGGCGCTGGTGTTCTGTGACTGTGTATCGTTCATCATCATTCCTGTAACAGTGGTATCTGGGGGCTGACAATTCCAGAGTGCTTTTGTGCTGCTCAGTAATACTAGTACAGTGTCTTGTGCTGCATCGTGCTGCTCAGTGTCAGTTCTCTGTAGTATCATCAGTGCTCAGTATCATCAGTGCTCAGTATCAGTGCTCAGTATCATCAGTGCTCATTATCATCAGTGCTCAGTATCATCAGTGCTCAGTATCATCAGTGCTCAGTATCAGTGCTCAGTATCTTCAGTGCTCAGTATCTTCAGTGCTCAGTATCATCAGTGCTCAGTATCAGTGCTCAGTATCATCAGTGCTCAGTGTCTTCAGTGCTCAGTATCATCAGTGCTCAGTATAATCAGTGCTCAGTATAATCAGTGCTCAGTATCAGTGCTCAGTATCATCAGTGCTCAGTATAATCAGTGCTCATTATAATCAGTGCTCAGTATCAGTGCTCAGTATCATCAGTGCTCAGTATCAGTGCTCAGTATCATCAGTGCTCAGTATCATCAGTGCGCAGTGTCTTGTGGTGCTCCGTAATATTACATTACTAATACTAGTACATTGTCTTGTGCTGCATCTTGCTGCTGTAGGGTGCTGTGGTAGTGTCCTGTCACTGTGCATAGGTCATCATCATTCCAGTCATAGTGGTATCTGGTATCTATCTACTGGTATCTAATTCCAGACATTACTGCCGTCTAATTCTAGATATATTACTGGCATATAATTCCACACATTAAAAAATGGAGAACAAAAATTTGGAGGGTAAAATAGGGAAAGATCAAGATCCACTTCCACCTAGTGCTGAAGCTGCTGCCACTAGTCATGGCAGAGACGATGAAATGCCATCAATGTCGTCTGCCAAGGCCAATGCCCAATGTCATAGTAGAGAGCACGTAAAATCCAAAAAGCAAAAGTTCAGTAAAATGACCCAAAAATCTAAATTAAAATCGTCTGAGGAGAAGCGTAAACTTGCCAATATGCCATTTACGACACAGAGTGGCAAGGAACGGCTAAGGCCCTCTCCTATGTTCCTCATGACTAGTGGTTCAGCTTCACATGACGATGGAAGCACTCATCCTCCCGCTAGAAAAATTAAAAGAGTTAAGCTGGCAAAAGCACAGCAAAGAACTGTGCGTTCTTCTAAATCACAAATCCCCAAGGAGAGTCCAGTTGTGTCTGCGGGGGCAATGCCTGACCTTCCCAACATTGGACGGGAAGAGGTGGCTCCTTCCACCATTTGCAGGCCCCTTCAAGTGCTGGAAGGAGCACCCACAGTCCAGTTCCTGATATTCAAATTGAAGATGTCACTGTTGAAGTACACCAGGATGATGTTGCTGGCGCTGAGGAGGAAATTTACGAGGAGGATTCTGATGGTGAGGTGGTTTGTTTAAGTCAGGCACCCGGGGAGACACCTGTTGTCCGTGGGATGAATAAGGCCATTGACATGACTGGTCAAAATACAAAAAAAAATCACCTCTTCAGTGTGGAATTATTTCAACAGAAATGCAGACAACTGGTGTCAAGCCGTGTGTTGCCTTTGTCAAGCTGTAATAAGTAGGGTTAAGGACGTTAACCACCTAGGAACATCCTCCCTTATACGTCACCTGGAGCGCATTCATCAGAAGTCATTGACAAGTTCAAAAACTTTGGGTAACAGCGGAAGCAGTCCACTGACAACTAAATCCCTTCTTCCTCTTGTACCCAAGCTCCTGCAAACCACACCACCAACTCCCTCAATGTCAATTTCCTCCTTTGACAGGAACGCCAATAGTCCTGCAGGCCATGTCACTGGCAAGTCTGACGAGTCCTCTCCTAGCTGGGATTCCTCCAATGGGTTCCTTGAGTGTGAAGCCTACTGCTGCTGGCGCTGCTGTTGTTGCTGCTGGGAGTCGATAATCATCCCAGAGGGCAAGTCGGAAGACCACTTGTACTACTTCCAGTAAGTAATTGACTGTCCAACAGTCCTTTGCGAGGAAGATGAAATATCACAGCAGTCATCCTGTTGCAAAGCGGATAACTCAGGCCTTGACAACTATGTTGGTGTTAGACATGCGTCCGGTATCCACCGTTAGTTCACAGGGACTTAGAGAATTGCTTGAGGTAGTGTGTCCCCGGTACCAAATCCCATCAAGGTTCCACTTCTCTAGGCAGGCGATACCGAGAATGTACACAGACGTCAGAAAAAGTGTCCTCAGTGTCCTAAAAAATCCAGTTGTACCCACTGTCCACTTAACCACGGACATGTGGACAAGTGGAGCAGGGCAGACTAAGGACTATATGACTGTGACAGCCCACTGGGTAGATGTATGGCCTCCCGCAGCAACAACAGCAGCGGCACCAGTAGCAGCATCTTGCAAACGCCATCTCATTCCTAGGCAGGCTACACTTTGTATCACTGCTTTCCATAAGAGGCACACAGCTGACAACCTCTTACGGAAACTGAGGAACTTTATCGCAGATTGGCTTACCCCAGTTGGACTCTCCTGGGGATTTGTGATATCAGACAACGCCACCAATATTGTGCGTGCATTACATGTGGGCAAATTCAAGCACATCCCATGTTTTGCACATACAATTAATTTGGTGGTGCAAATTTTTTAAAAACGACAGGGGCGTGCAGGAGATGCTGTCCAGTGGCCCGAAAAATTGCGGGCCACATTCTGCATTCAGCCACCGCGTGCCGAAGACTGGAGCGCCAGCAAACACTCATGAACATGCCCTGCCATCAGCTGAAGCAAGAGGTGGTAACGAGGTGGAATTCAACACTCTATATGCTTCAGAGGATGGAGGAGCAGCAAAAGGCCATTCAAGCCTATACATCTGCCTACGATATAGACAAAGGAGGGGGAATGCACTAGTGATGAGCGGGTTCGGTTTCTCGGAAACAGAACCCCCCCGAACTTCACGCTTTTTACACGGGTCCGAGGCAGACTCGGATCTTCCCGCCTTGCTCGGCTAACCCGAGCGCGCCCGAACGTCATCATCCCGCTGTCGGATTCTCGCGAGGCTCGTATTCTATCGCGAGACTCGGATTCTATATAAGGAGCCGCGCGTCGCCGCCATTTTCACACGTGCATTGAGATTGATAGGGAGAGGACGTGGCTGGCGTCCTCTCCGTTTAGAATAGAAATAGATAGTGAGAGTGAGACACTTGATTTACTGGAGCTTAGGAGTACTCAGAGAGTGCAGAGTTTACTAGTGACTGACCAGTGACCACCAGTGCAGTTTTATTATTATTTAATATAATCCGTTCTCTGCCTGAAAAAAAACGATACACAGTGACACAGTATACCATATCTGTGCTCAGCCTCAGTGTGCTGCATCATCTATGTATATCTGACTGTGCTGAGTGCTCACTGCTCACACAGCTTAATTGTGGGGGAGACTGGGGAGCAGTTATAGCAGGAGTACATATATTTAACAGTGCACACTTTTGCTGCCAGAGTGCCACTGCCAGTGTGACTGACCAGTGACCAGTGACCACCAGTATATTGTGATTGTCTGCCTGAAAAAGGTAAACACTCGTCGTGTGGTGTTTTTATTCTATAAACGCATTCTTCTGACAGTGTCCAGCAGGTCCGTCATTATATAATATATACCTGTCCTGCAGTAGTGATATATATATATTATTTATATCATTATCATCCAGTCTATACTAGCAGCAGACGCAGTACGGTAGTCCACGGCTGTAGCTACCTCTGTGTCGGCAGTCGCTCGTCCATAATTGTATACCTACCTGTGGTGGTTTTTTTTTTTTTCTATCTTCTTCATACTAGTAGTTAACTTTAGGAGTCTGCAGTGCTGACAGTGTCCAGCAGGTCCGTCATTATATAATATATACCTGTCCGGCTGCAGTAGTGATATATATATATTTTTTATATCATTATCATCCAGTCTATATTAGCAGCAGACGCAGTACGGTAGTCCACTGCTGTAGCTCCCTTTGTGTCGGCAGTCGCTCGTCCATCCATAATTGTATACCACCTACCTGTTGTGTGTTTTTTTTTCTATCTTCTTGATACTAGTAGCTTACTTTAGGAGTCTGCAGTGCTGACAGTGTCCAGCAGGTCCGTCATTATATAATATATACCTGTCCGGCTGCAGTAGTGATATATATATTTTTTTTATATCATTATCATCCAGTCTATATTAGCAGCAGACGCAGTACGGTAGTCCACGGCTGTAGCTACCTCTGTGTCGGCAGTCGCTCGTCCATCCATAATTGTATACCACCTACCTGTTGTGTTTTTTTTTCTATCTTCTTGATACTAGTAGCTTACTTTAGGAGTATGCAGTGCTGACAGTGTCCAGCAGGTCCGTCATTATATAATATATACCTGTCCGGCTGCAGTAGTGATATATATATATTTTTTATATCATTATCATCCAGTCTTTATTAGCAGCAGATGCAGTACGGTAGTCCACGGCTGTAGCTACCTCTGTGTCGGCAGTCACTCGTCCATCCATAATTGTATACCACCTACCTGTGGTGTTTTTTTTTCTATCTTCTTGATACTAGTAGCTTACTTTAGGAGTCTGCAGTGCTGACAGTGTCCAGCAGTTCCTTCATTATATAATATATACCTGTCCAGCTGCAGTAGTGATATATATATATATTTTATATCATTATCATCCAGTCTATATTAGCAGCAGACGCAGTACGGTAGTCCACGGCTGTAGCTACCTCTGTGTCAGCAGTCGCTCGTCCATCCATAATTGTATACCACCTACCTGTGGTGGTTTTTTTTTTCTATCTTCTTGATACTAGTAGCTTACTTTAGGAGTCTGCAGTGCTGACAGTGTCCAGCAGGTCCGTCATTATATAATATATACCTGTCCGGCTGCAGTAGTGATATATATATATTTTTTATATCATTATCATCCAGTCTATATTAGCAGCAGACGCAGTACGGTAGTCCACGGCTGTAGCTACCTCTGTGTCGGCAGTCGCTCGTCCATCCATAAGTATACTAGTATCCATCCATCTCCATTGTTTACCTGAGGTGCCTTTTAGTTGTGCCTATTAAAATATGGAGAACAAAAATGTTGAGGTTCCAAAAATAGGGAAAGATCAAGATCGACTTCCACCTCGTGCTGAAGCTGCTGCCACTAGTCATGGCCGAGACGATGAAATGCCATCAAAGTCGTCTGCCAAGGCCGATGCCCAATGTCATAGTACAGAGCATGTAAACTCCAAAACACCAAATATCAGTAAAAAAAGGACTCAAAAATCTAAAATAAAATTGTCGAAGGAGAAGCGTAAACTTGCCAATATGCCATTTACCACACGGAGTGGCAAGGAACGACTGAGGCCCTGGCCTATGTTCATGGCTAGTGGTTCAGCTTCACATGAGGATGGAAGCACTCAGCCTCTTGCTAGAAAAATGAAAAGACTCAAGCTGGCAAAAGCACAGCAAAGAACTGTGCGTTTTTCGAAATCACAAATCCACAAGGAGAGTCCAATTGTGTGTTTGCGATGCCTGACCTTCCCAACACTGGACGTGAAGAGCATGCGCCTTCCACCATTTGCACGCCCCCTGCAAGTGCTGGAAGGAGCACCCGCAGTCCAGTTCCTGATAGTCAGATTGAAGATGTCAGTGTTGAAGTACACCAGGATGAGGAGGATATGGGTGTTGCTGGCGCTGGGGAGGAAATTGACCAGGAGGATTCTGATGGTGAGGTGGTTTGTTTAAGTCAGGCACCCGGGGAGACACCTGTTGTCCGTGGGAGGAATAGGGCCATTGACATGCCTGGTGAAAATACCAAAAAAATCAGCTCTTCGGTGTGGAAGTATTTCAACAGAAATGCGGACAACATTTGTCAAGCCGTGTGTTGCCTTTGTCAAGCTGTAATAAGTAGGGGTAAGGACGTTAACCACCTCGGAACATCCTCCCTTATACGTCACCTGCAGCGCATTCATCATAAGTCAGTGACAAGTTCAAAAACTTTGGGCGACAGCGGAAGCAGTCCACTGACCAGTAAATCCCTTCCTCTTGTAACCGAGCTCACGCAAACCACCCCACCAACTCCCTCAGTGTCAATTTCCTCCTTCCCCAGGAATGCCAATAGTCCTGCAGGCCATGTCACTGGCAATTCTGACGAGTCCTCTCCTGCCTGGGATTCCTCCGATGCATCCTTGCGTGTAACGCCTACTGCTGCTGGCGCTGCTGTTGTTGCTGCTGGGAGTCGATGGTCATCCCAGAGGGGAAGTCGTACTCGTAAGACCACTTTTACTACTTCCACCAAGCAATTGACTGTCCAACAGTCCTTTGCGAGGAAGATGAAATATCACAGCAGTCATCCTGCTGCAAAGCGGATAACTGAGGCCTTGGCATCCTGGGCGGTGAGAAACGTGGTTCCGGTATCCATCATTACTGCAGAGCCAACTAGAGACTTGTTGGAGGTACTGTGTCCCCGGTACCAAATACCATCTAGGTTCCATTTCTCTAGGCAGGCGATACCGAAAATGTACACAGACCTCAGAAAAAGACTCACCAGTGTCCTAAAAAATGCAGTTGTACCCAATGTCCACTTAACCACGGACATGTGGACAAGTGGAGCAGGGCAGGCTCAGGACTCTATGACTGTGACAGCCCACTGGGTAGATGTATAGACTATACATGTATAGATGTATAGAACAGCAGCGGCGGCACCAGTAGCAGCATCTCGCAAACGCCAACTCTTTCCTAGGCAGGCTACGCTTTGTATCACCGCTTTCCAGAATACGCACACAGCTAAAAACCTCTTACGGCAACTGAGGAAGATCATCGCAGAATGGCTTACCCCAATTGGACTCTCCTGTGGATTTGTGGCATCGGACAACGCCAGCAATATTGTGTGTGCATTAAATCTGGGCAAATTCCAGCACGTCCCATGTTTTGCACATACCTTGAATTTGGTGGTGCAGAATTATTTAAAAAACGAGAGGGGCGTGCGAGAGATGCTGTCGGTGGCCAGAAGAATTGCGGGACACTTTCGGCGTACAGGCACCACGTACAGAAGACTGGAGCACCACCAAAAACGCCTGAACCTGCCCTGCCATCATCTGAAGCAAGAAGTGGTAACGAGGTGGAATTCAACCCTCTATATGCTTCAGAGGTTGGAGGAGCAGCAAAAGGCCATTCAAGCCTATACAATTGAGCACGATATAGGAGGTGGAATGCACCTGTCTCAAGCGCAGTGGAGAATGATTTCAACGTTGTGCAAGGTTCTGCAACCTTTTGAACTTGCCACACGTGAAGTCAGTTCAGACACTGCCAGCCTGAGTCAGGTCATTCCCCTCATCAGGCTTTTGCAGAAGAAGCTGGAGACATTGAAGGAGGAGCTAACACAGAGCGATTCCGCTAGGCATGTGGGACTTGTGGATGGAGCCCTTAATTCGCTTAACAAGGATTCACGGGTGGTCAATCTGTTGAAATCAGAGCACTACATTTTGTCCACCGTGCTCGATCCTAGATTTAAAACCTACCTTGGATCTCTCTTTCCGGCAGACACAAGTCTGCTGGGGTTCAAAGAACTGCTGGTGACAAAATTGTCAAGTCAAGCGGAACGCGACCTGTCAACATCTCCTCCTTCACATTCTCCCGCAACTGGGGGTGCGAGGAAAAGGCTCAGAATTCCGAGCCCACCCGCTGGCGGTGATGCAGGGCAGTCTGGAGCGACTGCTGATGCTGACATCTGGTCCGGACTGAAGGACCTGACAACGATTACGGACATGTCGTCTACTGTCACTGCATATGATTCTCTCCCCATTGAAAGAATGGTGGAGGATTATATGAGTGACCGCATCCAAGTAGGCAAGTCAAACAGTCCGTACTTATACTGGCAGGAAAAAGAGGCAATTTGGAGGCCCTTGCACAAACTGGCTTTATTCTACCTAAGTTGCCCTCCCACAAGTGTGTACTCCGAAAGAGTGTTTAGTGCCGCCGCTCACCTTGTCAGCAATCGGCGTACGAGGTTACATCCAGAAAATGTGGAGAAGATGATGTTCATTAAAATGAATTATTGGCCCTCATTCCGAGTTGATCGCTCGCAAGGCGAATTTAGCAGAGTTGCTCACGCTAAGCCTACGCCTACTGGGAGTGTATTCTCCTTCCCACCCGTACTAAGATCTGATCAAAATGTTATCCCACTCCTACTTCTGCCACTAGTTACCTGCTATTGTGTTTTTGTTTTGTTTTTTTCTTTCCTCTTCATTGCTCGCTTCCACCCCACCATGTGTTTTCCTGTAATGTTTACCTCCACTGATTGCACACCTTTCCATTGTGCCCTACATGCAGGGTACATCATACTACTACATAAGCATCAGTTTTCCCATATATGAACTTGGCCCTTGTATGGATCACCTTCCACAGTGTAACCTCCAAAGTGCGCCCAACATGGCTGCCCCATATGGTACACTTGTGGATGGGATGAAAAATACATGGACCTTGTGGTTTTGTTGGAACCCTACTCTAAACTGTAGGACTCTGAAATCACCCCCATTTTGTGTCATCTCTTCTAGGGGTAGACTATTCCACCCTGGGTAATCCTACGCGGAGCGCCCAAGATGGCTGCTGCACTTGGTACCTGTGAGGGTGGAATACACAACCCTTGGAAGTTATTACCCAAAATGCCTACACCATTCCTGCGTTATGCTTTCTGTGGGCTTAAGGTTTTTCTTTTATGTCTGTGTTGCTTATCTATTGTTGTATTACTCAAATCCTCTGTATCATGTGTATTGTTTTTGATGTCTGTAAAGCGCCTTGAGTCCTGTTGGAGAAAGAGCGCTATATAAATAAAATTATTATTATTATTATTATTATCTTAGCTTCTTAAAATTGCGACCGATGTATTCGCAATATTGCGATTACAAACTACTTAGCAGTTTCAGAGTAGCTTCAGACTTACTCGGTATCTGCGATCAGTTCAGTGCTTGTCGTTCCTGGTTTGACGTCATAAACACACCCAGCGTTCGCCCAGACACTCCCCCGTTTCTCCGGCCACTCCTGCGTTTTTTCCGGAAACGGTAGCGTTTTTATCCACACGCCCCTAAAACGCCGTGTTTCCGCCCAGTAACACCCATTTCCTGTCAATCACACTACGATCGCCGGAGCAAAGAAAAAGCCGTGAGTAAAAATACTATCTTCATGGTAAAATTACTTGGCGCAGTCGCAGTGCGAATATTGCGCATGCGTACTAAGCGGAATTTCACTGCGATGCGATGAAAATTACCGAGCGAACGACTCGGAATGAGGGCCATAATCAATTCCTCCGTGGAGACATTGACCAGCAGCAATTGCCTCCACAAAGTACACAGGGAGCTGAGATGGTGGATTCCAGTGGGGACGAATTGATAATCTGTGAGGAGGGGGATGTACACGGTGATATATCGGAGGATGATGATGAGGTGGACATCTTGCCTCTGTAGAGCCAGTTTGTGCAAGGAGAGATTAATTGCTTCTTTTTTGGTGGGGGTCCAAACCAACCCGTCATTTCAGTCACAGTCGTGTGGCAGACCCTGTCACTGAAATGATTGGTTGGTTAAAGTGTGCATGTCCTGTTTATACAACATAAGGGTGGGTGGGAGGGCCCAAGGACAATTCCATCTTGCACCTCTTTTTTCTTTCATTTTTCTTTGCGTCATGTGCTGTTTGGGGAGTAGTTTTTGGAAGGGCCATCCTGCGTGAACCTGCAGTGCCACTCCTAGATGGGCCAGGTGTTTGTGTCGGCCACTTGGGTCGCTTATCTTAGTCACACAGCTACCTCATTGCGCCTCTTTTTTTCTTTGCGTCATGTGCTGTTTGGGGGGTGTTTTTTGGAAGGGCCATCCTGCGTGACACTGCAGTGCCACTCCTAGATGGGCCAGGTGTTTGTGTCGGCCACTTGGGTCGCTGAGCTTAGTCATCCAGCGACCTCGGTGCAAATTTTAGGACTAAAAATAATATTGTGAGGTGTTCAGAATAGACTGAAAATGAGTGGAAATTATGGTTATTGAGGTTAATAATACTTTGGGATCAAAATGACCCCCAAATTCTATGATTTAAGCTGTTTTTTAGGGTTTTTTGAAAAAAACACCCGAATCCAAAACACACCCGAATCCGACAAAAAAAATTCGGTGAGGTTTTGCCAAAACGCGTTCGAACCCAAAACACGGCCGCGGAACCGAACCCAAAACCAAAACACAAAACCCGAAAAATTTCCGGTGCTCATCACTAGAATGCACCTGACTCAAGCACAGTGGAGAATGATTTCCATGTTGTGCAAGGTTCTCCAACCCTTTGAACTTGCCACACGTGAAGTCAGTTCAGACACTGCCAGCCTAAGTCAGGTCATTCCCCTCATTAGGCTTTTGCAGAAGCAGCTGGAGAGATTGAAGGAGGAGCTAAAATGGAGCGATTCTGCTAGGTATGTGGGACTTGTGGATGGAGCCCTTCATTCGCTTAACCAGGATTCACGGGTGGTCAATCAGTTGAAATCAGAGCACTACATTTTGGCCACCGTGCTCGATCCTAGGTTTAAAGCCCACGTTGTATTTCTCTTTCCGACAGACACTAGTCTGCAGATGTTTAAAGACCTGCTGGTGAGACAGTTGTCAAGTCAAGCGGAAAGTGACCCGCCAACAGCTCCTCCTTCATTTTCTACCACCACTGGAGCTGCCAGGAAAAGAATAAAATTTCAAAAACCACCTGCTGGCGTTGATGCAGGGCAGTCAGGAGCAAGTGCTGACATCTGGTCCGGACTGAAGTACCTGTCAACGATTACTGACATGTCGTCTACTGTCACTGCATATGATTCTGTCACCATTGAAAGAATGGTGGAGGATTATATGAGTGACAGCATCCAAGTAGGCATGTCAGACAGTCTGTATGTATACTGGCAGGAAAAAGAGGCAATTTGGAGGCCCTTGCACAAACTGGCTTTATTTTACCTAAGTTGCCCCCCCCCCCTCCAGTGTGTACTCAGAAAGAGTGTTTAGTGCAGCCGGTCACCTTGTCAGCGATTGGCGTAGGAGGTTACTTCCAGAAAATGTGGAGAAGATGATGTTCAGCTAAATGAATAATAAATTCCTCCGTGGAGACATTTACCTGCAATTTCTTCCAGAAAGTACACAAGGACCTGTGATGGTGGATTCCAGTGGGGACGAATTAATACTCTGTGAGGAGGAGGATGTACACAGTGAAAGGGGTGAGAAATCGGAGGATGAGGATGACATCTTGCCTCTGTAGAGCCAGTTTGTGCAAGGAGAGATTGATTGCTTATTTTTTGGTGTGGGCCCAAACCAACCAGTCATTTCAATCACAGTAGTTTGGCAGACCCTGTCACTGAAATGATTGGTTTGTTAAAGTGTGCTTGTCCTGTTTATACAACATAAGGGTGGGTGGGAGGGCCCAAGGACAATTCCATCTTTCACCTCTTTTTTTATTTATCTTTGCATCATGTGCTGTTT
The DNA here is from genome assembly GCF_028390025.1 of Pseudophryne corroboree. Classification (NCBI taxonomy): domain Eukaryota; kingdom Metazoa; phylum Chordata; class Amphibia; order Anura; family Myobatrachidae; genus Pseudophryne; species Pseudophryne corroboree. The sequence continues at coordinate 279,376,805 of NC_086450.1, forward strand.
GGGGACTATTTTTTTAAGTGCCATCCTGTCTGACACTGCAGTGCCACTCCTAGATGGGACAGGTGTTTGTGCTACCCACTTGGGTCGCTTAGCTTAGTCATCCAGCGACCTCGGTGCAAATTTTAGGACTAAAAATAATATTGTGAGGTGTTCAGAATAGACTGGAAATGATGGTTATTATGGTTAATAATACTATAGGATCAAAATTACCCACATATTCTATGATTTAAGCTGTTTTTGAGGTTTTTTGAAAAAAAAAAACACCCGAATCCAAAACGCATCCAAATCCGACAAAAATCTGAAAGGGTGGTTCTGCCAAATTGCGTCCGTATCCAAAACACGACAGCGGAACCGAATCCAAAACCAAAACACGAAAAATGCCCGCTGCACATCTCTCTCTCTATCTCTCTCTTTCTCTCTCTCTCTCTCTCTCTATATATATATATATATATACATATATACACACTGCTCAAAAAAATAAAGGGAACACTTAACACATCCTAGATCTGAATTAATTAAATATTCTTATTGAATACTTTGTCCTTTACATAGTTGAATGTGCTGACATGTTATGCACACCAGTGCCTGCAGGAATGTACTGGTGTTTGAACTGTTATACACACCAGTGCCTGCAGGAATGTACTGGTGTCTGAACAGAGAGGGATGCAAAACAAATGAACTCACAGACAGACTGGGAAATATGACATAACGTACACAGAAGGTGATAGGGTAACAAAACCAACACAGAGTGAACAGAGAAGCCCAGAGGCTAAGAAACTGGGTGTCTCCCTAGTATTAGAAATGCTCAGATGGAAAAAGCAAGATGTTGTGTTTTAATACGTAGAGAACCCGAAATGCTGTTGCTAAGGGCAACAGCAAAACCCTAAAGGGTTACCAACGGGTGTGACAGTAAACTCCTTGGTCAGAGATGGAATAATAGACACAAGGAGAGTCTCCACAATCCTAATTCTCACTTGCAGGGCCCAGGTTCAGCTTACTGCCACTAAACTGACACATGGACGCCCTGCACAGTGAGAGAGGATTATGCAGGCAGGTCTGAAAGTACAGCCACAAACCTGCTGGGTTCACAGGATAGCAAAAGAACCTCAGCAGGCTAAACGACTGACTCCAGTCTTACTGCTAGGTCTGGATTGGCAGAGTGTAGTACCAAATGCCCAGGCCTATTTGCAGTAAGCAACAACAAAATACAAAGCTACACAGTACTGGCTAACTTTCAGGAACTGACTAACCAACAAAGATTCAGCAGCATCTGCTTAACCTGAGAAGAGGCCTTATAAAGCAGGTGCTGTCCACGCCCCCCTCAGACCTCACAGACTGTGAGCACAAAAACCAGCACCGGATCCCATGCCTGTAACCACTGCACAGCAAAAGACCCGAACCGGAGTATCAGCTGCGCTCAGGTTACTCCGCTAGCACTTGTCTCCCGGTTGCCATGACGACGTGGCAGCATAGGGCAGGAGACCCTAACAGTACCCCCCCTCTGACGAGGGGTCAAAGAACCCCTACCACCGGGTTTATCGGGGAACTGCGAGAAGAAAGAGCGTATCAGTCTGGGGGCATGAAGATCACAACTGCGCACCCACGACCGCTCCTCCGGGCCATACCCCTTCCAGTGCACCAAAAATGACAGCCGACCCCGAACCATCTTGGAGTCAAGAATCCTTTCAACAACAAACTCCCTCTTGCCACGTATCAGAAGAGGGGAAGGTCTTCCTCTGGAAGAAGGATTACTAATCGCCCGTTTTAAAAGGGAACAATGAAATGTTTTATTGATACCCAAAGAACGGGGCAGATCTAACTGAAATGCCACCGGATTGATAACCCTGGTGATCTTATAAGGGCCGATGAACCGGAGGCCTAACTTATGAGATGGCTGTTTCAACTTCAAATTCTTGGTAGACAACCAGACGAAGTCTCCTAATTTGAAGCTGCAGGGTCTTTTCCGCTTATCAAAAACCCTTTTGGTCACTAATGACACAGACACAAGGGCTTTCTTCACTTTCCTCCAAATACCTCTAAGGACCGAAACGACAGAGGAACCACCAGGCGTGGAGTCCAGGGGGTCAAAAGAATTGGCCTTAGGATGATGCCCATACACACAAAGGAAGGGAGAGATCCCTGTAGCAGAGTGAGCCGCGTTGTTATAGGCAAACTCCGCCATTGACAGATGAGCAACCCAATCAGTCTGACACTTGGAGACATAACACCTGAGGAACTGCTCCAAGGTCTGGTTCACCCTTTCAGTCTGCCCATTAGACTGCGGATGGTAGCCTGACGACAAGCTGACAGAAATCTGGAGATCGGAACAAAATGCCCTCCAGAATTTGGCCACAAACTGGGATCCGCGGTCAGAGACCACATCAAGTGGCAACCCGTGGAGGCGCACAACATGCAGCATAAATAATTCAGACAGGCGTCTGGCCGATGGCAGCCCAACCAGTGGAACGAAGTGCGCCATCTTCGAAAACCTGTCAACGACAACCCAGATGGCTGTCATCCCAGAGGATTTGGGCAAGTCCACAACAAAATCCATTGAAATGTGGGTCCATGGCTTAGATGGAATAGAGAGTGGATGTAATGGGCCAACAGGAACCCCTCTAGGAGTCTTATTTCGGGCACAGATGTCACATGCCCGAACCCACTGATCCACATCCTTAGCCACCGAGGGCCACCACACCGCCCTAGATAGCAACTCCCGAGTTCTGGCAATACCCGGGTGACCTGCCGACTTCTTGGCATGGAATTCCAGGAACACTCGCTGTCTTAACCTAGGAGGCACAAACAAAAGACCTACCGGAAGGTCTGGAGGAGCCTGCTCCTGTGCTCTAAGGACTAATGACAAGAGGTCCTGGGTAATGCCCACTTTAATACATGATGGGGACACAATGGGCAATGGCTCCTCGGTGGTCTCCTGGATTGGAGCAAAACTCCGCGAGAGCGCATCAGCCTTGATGTTTTTTGACCCAGGGCGATATGTTATCAAAAAATTAAAGCGAGCAAAAAACAAAGCCCATCGTGCCTGCCTGGCATTGAGACGCTTCTCTGACTCTAAATATGCCAAATTCTTATGGTCGGTGAGAATTGAGACCACAAACTTAGCCCCCTCAAGCCAGTGTCTCCACTCCTCGAGTGCATCCTTAATAGCCAACAATTCCCGGTTACCCACGTCATAATTCATCTCGGCAGGCGAAAATTTACGGGAAAAGTAAGCACAGGGATGAAGGCGATTATCAGACACTCCCATCTGAGAGAGCACTGCCCCAATACCCATCTCAGAGGCATCCACCTCCACCACAAAAGGACGCTCTGGATCTGGGTGTCGCAGCACCTTGGCCGAGACAAATGCCCTTTTGAGACGGGCAAAAGCCGCTTTGGCCTCACGAGACCAGTGAGCAACATCCGCCCCTTTCTTAGTGAGTGCCACCAAGGGCGCCACTATAGACTAAAATCCAGCGATAAATCGTCTATAAAAATTTGCAAAGCCCAGGAAACGCTGAAGCGCCTTCAAACTAGTGGGCTGCACCCAATCCAGGACTGCCTGTTCCTTGGAACCCTCCATTTGGAAACCTTCTGGGGAGATAATATATCCTAGAAATGCGATTTGCTGAACTTCAAATTCGCACTTCTCCAGCTTCGCCCCAAGCCGGTGGTCTCTGAGTTTCTGGAGGACTAAGCGTACATGCTTCCGATGTTCCTCCAGGGAATGGGAGAAGATTAGGATGTCATCTAAGTATACAACTAAGAATCTATCCAAATATTCCCTGAGCACATCGTTCATGAAATCCTGGAAGACTGCCGGGGCATTACAGAGCCCAAAAGGCATCACCAAATATTCATAATGCCCTGAGTGGGTATTAAAGGCAGTCTTCCATTCATCCCCCTCTCTTATTCGGATTAGATTGTACGCACCGCGTAGGTCAATCTTAGAAAAAATGGTGGCAGTACGAAGCTGGTCAAACAAGACCGAAATGAGAGGCAGTGGGTATGAGTTTTTAATCGTGATATGGTTCAATTCCCTGAAGTCGATGCAGGGTCGCAATGAACCGTCCTTTTTACCCACGAAGAAGAACCCCGACCCAACTGGAGACTGTGAAGGTCTGATAAATCCTTTAGCCAAGTTCTCCTGAATGTACTCTGCCATAGCCTGAGTCTCAGGACGTGACAGGGAGTACAACCTGCTCTTGGGAAGCTTAGCATTCGGCAACAAATCAATGGCACAGTCATAGGGGCGATGGGGAGGTAGTACCTCTGCAACTTTTTTGGAGAACACGTCTGCAAAATCTGCATAACACCCTGGCAATCCTGGCAAACTTAGCTGCGAGAGCCTGACAGGAAGGCTCAAGCAACTCCTGAAACAATCAGTACCCCAACTAAGAATCTCCCCAGAGACCCAGTCAAATTGAGGATTGTGGGCCCTTAACCAGGGTAACCCCAACACCAATGGGGCAAAAGTACAGACAGTCACATAAAAGGACAATTTTTCTGAGTGTGTGGCTCCAATAAACAAAGAAATCTGGCTAGTGCAAGAGGTAATTTTACCCTGGGATAATGGTTCCCCGTTTAACCCACAAATCTCAATTTCCGACGCCAAGGGTACTAAGGAAACAGAGTGTTTCAGGGCGAATTGGCGGTCCATAAAAACCCCGTCGGCCCCACTGTCCACAAAGGCCTCAGTCTTGACAGTTTGACCGAGGATCTTCAAGGTCACCGGAATGATAAAAGTCTTCTTGGGAAATTCTGACTTCTGGCTAGAGATGAGCGGGTTCGGTTTCTCTGAAACCGAACCCGCACGAACTTCATGTTTTTTTCACGGGTCCGAGCAGACTCGGATCCTCCCGCCTTGCTCGGTTAACCCAAGCGCGCCCGAACGTCATCATGACGCTGTCGGATTCTCGCGAGACTCGGATTCTATATAAGGAGCCGCGCGTCGCCGCCATTTTCACACGTGCATTGAGATTGATAGGGAGAGGACGTGGCTGGCGTCCTCTCCATTAGAAATTAGATTAGAAGAGAGAGAGAGATTGTGCAGAGTCAGACAGAGTTTACCACAGTGACCAGTGCAGTTGTTGTTAGTTAACTTTTATTTATTTTAATATATATCCGTTCTCTGCTATATCCGTTCTCTGCCTGAAAAAAAACGATACACAGCAGCAGCCAGTCACACAGTGTGACTCAGTCTGTGTGCACTCAGCTCAGCCCAGTGTGCTGCACATCAATGTATAAAAGGCAAAGCTTATAATAATTGTGGGGGAGACTGGGGAGCACTGCAGGTTGTTATAGCAGGAGCCCCCAGGAGTACATAATATTATATTAATTTAAAATTAAACAGTGCACACTTTTGCTGCAGGAGTGCCACTGCCAGTGTGACTAGTGGTGACCAGTGCCTGACCACCAGTATAGTAGTATATTCATTGTTGTATGTATTGTATACTATCTCTTTATCAACCAGTCTATATTAGCAGCAGACACAGTACAGTGCGGTAGTTCACGGCTGTGGCTACCTCTGTGTCGGCAGTCGGAACTCGGCAGGCAGTCCGTCCATCCATAATTGTATTACAATATATACCACCTAACCGTGGTATTTTTTTTTCTTTCTTTATACCGTCATAGTGTCATACTAGTTGTTACGAGTATACTACTATCTCTTTATCAACCAGTGTACAGTGCGGTAGTTCACGGCTGTGGCTACCTCTGTGTCGGCAGTCGGCAGGCAGTCCGTCCATCCATAATTGTATTATTATTATAATATATACCACCTAACCGTGGTTTTTTTTCCATTCTTTATACCGTCGTCATAGTGTCATACTAGTTGTTACGAGTATACTACTATCTCTTTATCAACCAGTGTACAGTGCGGTAGTTCACGGCTGTGGCTACCTCTGTGTCGGCAGTCGGCAGGCAGTCCGTCCATCCATAATTGTATTATTATTATAATATATACCACCTAACCGTGGTTTTTTTTCCATTCTTTATACCGTCGTCATAGTGTCATACTAGTTGTTACGAGTATACTACTATCTCTTTATCAACCAGTGTACAGTGCGGTAGTTCACGGCTGTGGCTACCTCTGTGTCGGCAGTCGGCAGGCAGTCCGTCCATCCATAATTGTATTATTATTATAATATATACCACCTAACCGTGGTTTTTTTTCCATTCTTTATACCGTCGTCATAGTGTCATACTAGTTGTTACGAGTATACTACTATCTCTTTATCAACCAGTGTACAGTGCGGTAGTTCACGGCTGTGGCTACCTCTGTGTCGGCAGTCGGCAGGCAGTCCGTCCATCCATAATTGTATTATTATTATAATATATACCACCTAACCGTGGTTTTTTTTCCATTCTTTATACCGTCGTCATAGTGTCATACTAGTTGTTACGAGTATACTACTATCTCTTTATCAACCAGTGTACAGTGCGGTAGTTCACGGCTGTGGCTACCTCTGTGTCGGCAGTCGGCAGGCAGTCCGTCCATCCATAATTGTATTATTATTATAATATATACCACCTAACCGTGGTTTTTTTTCCATTCTTTATACCGTCGTCATAGTGTCATACTAGTTGTTACGAGTATACTAATATCTCTTTATCAACCAGTGTACAGTGCGGTAGTTCACGGCTGTGGCTACCTCTGTGTCGGCAGTCGGCAGGCAGTCCGTCCATCCATAATTGTATTATTATTATAATATATACCACCTAACCGTGGTTTTTTTTTCATTCTTTATACCGTCGTCATAGTGTCATACTAGTTGTTACGAGTATACTACTATCTCTTTATCAACCAGTGTACAGTGCGGTAGTTCACGGCTGTGGCTACCTCTGTGTCGGCAGTCGGCAGGCAGTCCGTCCATCCATAATTGTATTATTATTATAATATATACCACCTAACCGTGGTTTTTTTTCCATTCTTTATACCGTCGTCATAGTGTCATACTAGTTGTTACGAGTATACTACTATCTCTTTATCAACCAGTGTACAGTGCGGTAGTTCACGGCTGTGGCTACCTCTGTGTCGGCAGTCGGCAGGCAGTCCGTCCATCCATAATTGTATTATTATTATAATATATACCACCTAACCGTGGTTTTTTTTCCATTCTTTATACCGTCGTCATAGTGTCATACTAGTTGTTACGAGTATACTACTATCTCTTTATCAACCAGTGTACAGTGCGGTAGTTCACGGCTGTGGCTACCTCTGTGTCGGCAGTCGGCAGGCAGTCCGTCCATCCATAATTGTATTATTATTATAATATATACCACCTAACCGTGGTTTTTTTATACCACCTAACCGTGGCAGTCCGTCCATAATTGTATACTAGTAAACTATCCAATCCATCCATCTCCATTGTTTACCTGAGGTGCCTTTTAGTTCTGCCTATAAAATATGGAGAACAAAAAAGTTGAGGTTCCAAAATTAGGGAAAGATCAAGATCCACTTCCACCTCGTGCTGAAGCTGCTGCCACTAGTCATGGCCGAGACGATGAAATGCCAGCAACGTCGTCTGCCAAGGCCGATGCCCAATGTCATAGTACAGAGCATGTCAAATCCAAAACACCAAATATCAGAAAAAAAAGGACTCCAAAACCTAAAATAAAATTGTCGGAGGAGAAGCGTAAACTTGCCAATATGCCATTTACCACACGGAGTGGCAAGGAACGGCTGAGGCCCTGGCCTATGTTCATGGCTAGTGGTTCAGCTTCACATGAGGATGGAAGCACTCAGCCTCTCGCTAGAAAACTGAAAAGACTCAAGCTGGCAAAAGCACCGCAAAGAACTGTGCGTTCTTTGAAATCCCAAATCCACAAGGAGAGTCCAATTGTGTCGTTTGCGATGCCTGACCTTCCCAACACTGGACGTGAAGAGCATGCGCCTTCCACTATTTGCATGCCCCCTGCAAGTGCTGGAAGGAGCACCCGCAGTCCAGTTCCTGATAGTCAGATTGAAGATGTCAGTGTTGAAGTACACCAGGATGAGGAGGATATGGGTGTTGCTGGCGCTGGGGAGGAAATTGACCAGGAGGATTCTGATGGTGAGGTGGTTTGTTTAAGTCAGGCACCCGGGGAGACGCCTGTTGTCCGTGGGAGGAATATGGCCGTTGACATGCCAGGTGAAAATACCAAAAAAATCAGCTCTTCGGTGTGGAGGTATTTCACCAGAAATGCGGACAACAGGTGTCAAGCCGTGTGTTCCCTTTGTCAAGCTGTAATAAGTAGGGGTAAGGACGTTAACCACCTCGGAACATCCTCCCTTATACGTCACCTGCAGCGCATTCATAATAAGTCAGTGACAAGTTCAAAAACTTTGGGTGACAGCGGAAGCAGTCCACTGACCAGTAAATCCCTTCCTCTTGTAACCAAGCTCACGCAAACCACCCCACCAACTCCCTCAGTGTCAATTTCCTCCTTCCCCAGGAATGCCAATAGTCCTGCAGGCCATGTCACTGGCAAGTCTGACGAGTCCTTTCCTGCCTGGGATTCCTCCGATGCATCCTTGCGTGTAACGCCTACTGCTGCTGGCGCTGCTGTTGTTGCCGCTGGGAGTCGATGGTCATCCCAGAGGGGAAGTCGTAAGCCCACTTGTACTACTTCCAGTAAGCAATTGACTGTTCAACAGTCCTTTGCGAGGAAGATGAAATATCACAGCAGTCATCCTACTGCAAAGCGGATAACTGAGTCCTTGACAACTATGTTGGTGTTAGACGTGCGTCCGGTATCCGCCGTTAGTTCACAGGGAACTAGACAATTTATTGAGGCAGTGTGCCCCCGTTACCAAATACCATCTAGGTTCCACTTCTCTAGGCAGGCGATACCGAGAATGTACACGGACGTCAGAAAAAGACTCACCAGTGTCCTAAAAAATGCAGTTGTACCCAATGTCCACTTAACCACGGACATGTGGACAAGTGGAGCAGGGCAGGGTCAGGACTATATGACTGTGACAGCCCACTGGGTAGATGTATGGACTCCCGCCGCAAGAACAGCAGCGGCGGCACCAGTAGCAGCATCTCGCAAACGCCAACTCTTTCCTAGGCAGGCTACGCTTTGTATCACCGCTTTCCAGAATACGCACACAGCTGAAAACCTCTTACGGCAACTGAGGAAGATCATCGCGGAATGGCTTACCCCAATTGGACTCTCCTGTGGATTTGTGGCATCGGACAACGCCAGCAATATTGTGTGTGCATTAAATATGGGCAAATTCCAGCACGTCCCATGTTTTGCACATACCTTGAATTTGGTGGTGCAGAATTTTTTAAAAAACGACAGGGGCGTGCAAGAGATGCTGTCGGTGGCCAGAAAAATTGCGGGACACTTTCGGCGTACAGGCACCACGTACAGAAGACTGGAGCACCACCAAAAACTACTGAACCTGCCCTGCCATCATCTGAAGCAAGAAGTGGTAACGAGGTGGAATTCAACCCTCTATATGCTTCAGAGGTTGGAGGAGCAGCAAAAGGCCATTCAAGCCTATACAATTGAGCACGATATAGGAGATGGAATGCACCTGTCTCAAGTGCAGTGGAGAATGATTTCAACGTTGTGCAAGGTTCTGATGCCCTTTGAACTTGCCACACGTGAAGTCAGTTCAGACACTGCCAGCCTGAGTCAGGTCATTCCCCTCATCAGGCTTTTGCAGAAGAAGCTGGAGGCATTGAAGAAGGAGCTAACACGGAGCGATTCCGCTAGGCATGTGGGACTTGTGGATGCAGCCCTTAATTCGCTTAACAAGGATTCACGGGTGGTCAATCTGTTGAAATCAGAGCACTACATTTTGGCCACCGTGCTCGATCCTAGATTTAAAGCCTACCTTGGATCTCTCTTTCCGGCAGACACAGGTCTGCTGGGGTTGAAAGACCTGCTGGTGACAAAATTGTCAAGTCAAGCGGAACGCGACCTGTCAACATCTCCTCCTTCACATTCTCCCGCAACTGGGGGTGCGAGGAAAAGGCTCAGAATTCCGAGCCCACCCGCTGGCGGTGATGCAGGGCAGTCTGGAGCGACTGCTGATGCTGACATCTGGTCCGGACTGAAGGACCTGACAACGATTACGGACATGTCGTCTACTGTCACTGCATATGATTCTCTCAACATTGATAGAATGGTGGAGGATTATATGAGTGACCGCATCCAAGTAGGCACGTCACACAGTCCGTACTTATACTGGCAGGAAAAAGAGGCAATTTGGAGGCCCTTGCACAAACTGGCTTTATTCTACCTAAGTTGCCCTCCCACAAGTGTGTACTCCGAAAGAGTGTTTAGTGCCGCCGCTCACCTTGTCAGCAATCGGCGTACGAGGTTACATCCAGAAAATGTGGAGAAGATGATGTTCATTAAAATGAATTATAATCAATTCCTCCGCGGAGACATTGACCAGCAGCAATTGCCTCCACAAAGTACACAGGGAGCTGAGATGGTGGATTCCAGTGGGGACGAATTGATAATCTGTGAGGAGGGGGATGTACACGGTGATATATCGGAGGGTGAAGATGAGGTGGACATCTTGCCTCTGTAGAGCCAGTTTGTGCAAGGAGAGATTAATTGCTTCTTTTTTGGGGGGGGTCCAAACCAACCCGTCATATCAGTCACAGTCGTGTGGCAGACCCTGTCACTGAAATGATGGGTTGGTTAAAGTGTGCATGTCCTGTTTTGTTTATACAACATAAGGGTGGGTGGGAGGGCCCAAGGATAATTCCATCTTGCACCTCTTTTTTCTTTTCTTTTTCTTTGCATCATGTGCTGATTGGGGAGGGTTTTTTGGAAGGGACATCCTGCGTGACACTGCAGTGCCACTCCTAGATGGGCCCGGTGTTTGTGTCGGCCACTAGGGTCGCTAATCTTACTCACACAGCTACCTCATTGCGCCTCTTTTTTTCTTTGCGTCATGTGCTGTTTGGGGAGGGTTTTTTGGAAGGGACATCCTGCGTGACACTGCAGTGCCACTCCTAGATGTGCCCGGTGTTTGTGTCGGCCACTAGGGTCGCTAATCTTACTCACACAGTCAGCTACCTCATTGCGCCTCTTTTTTTCTTTGCGTCATGTGCTGTTTGGGGAGGGTTTTTTGGAAGGGCCATCCTGCGTGACACTGCAGTGCCACTCCTAGATGGGCCCGGTGTTTGTGTCGGCCACTAGGGTCGCTAATCTTACTCACACAGCTACCTCATTGCGCCTCTTTTTTTCTTTGCGTCATGTGCTGTTTGGGGAGGGTTTTTTGGAAGGGCCATCCTGCGTGACACTGCAGTGCCACTCCTAGATGGGCCCGGTGTTTGTGTCGGCCACTAGGGTCGCTAATCTTACTCACACAGCTACCTCATTGCGCCTCTTTTTTTCTTTGCGTCATGTGCTGTTTGGGGAGGGTTTTTTGGAAGGGACATCCTGCGTGACACTGCAGTGCCACTCCTAGATGGGCCCGGTGTTTGTGTCGGCCACTAGGGTCGCTTATCTTACTCACACAGCGACCTCGGTGCAAATTTTAGGACTAAAAATAATATTGTGAGGTGTGATGTGTTCAGAATAGGCTGAAAATGAGTGTAAATTATGTTTTTTGAGGTTAATAATACTTTGGGATCAAAATTACCCCCAAATTCTATGATTTAAGCTGTTTTTTAGGGTTTTTTGAAAAAAACACCCGAATCCAAAACACACCCGAATCCGACAAAAATAATTCGGTGAGGTTTTGCCAAAACGCGTTCGAACCCAAAACACGGCCGCGGAACCGAACCCAAAACCAAAACACAAAACCCGAAAAATTTCAGGCGCTCATCTCTACTTCTGGCCTGACAGGATATTTCCCATCACCCTCAGGCCCTGAAGTTTTCCGGCTTTTCTGGGCATGATACTACCACATGACCCTTATTCCCACAGTACAAACACAACCCCTGCTGTCTCCTCCGTGTCTTCTCACGCGAGGAGAGGCGGGTAGCCCCAATCTGCATAGGCTCCTCGGAAAATTCCTCAGAGTCTGAGGTTCCCTTGGGAAAGAAGGAAACCTCGGTCTCCCTTTCAAGCCTACGCTCTCTCAGCCGTCTATCCACCCGGATGGATAACTGCATGAGCTGATCCAAGCTATCAGGCAAGGGATATTGTACCAGTTGGTCTTTTATCTGGTTAGAAAGACCTCTTCGGTACTGGTGTCTCAGGGCTGGGTCATTCCACTTGGTATCATGGGCCAACCTCCGAAACTCCGTACAGTAAACCTCAACTGGCCTTCGCCCTTGCTTAAGGATCGAAATCTGAGCCTCGGCTGAGGCCGTCTTGTCAGGGTCATCATACAACATGCCCAGTGCCGTAAAAAAAGCATCAACACTTTTAAGCGATGGACAGTCAGGCTGCAACCCATATGCCCAGACCTGTGGGTCTCCTTGTAGCAAGGAAATCACTATGCCCACCCGCTGAATCTCTGACCCAGAAGACTGAGGCCTAAGCTGGAAATATAACTTGCAGCTCTCCTTGAAACAAAAGAACTGCGAGCGATCTCCAGAAAAACGATCCGGAATATTTACTTTCGGCTCCTTAACCCCTGAAGGTGCTGCTGCTGCGGGAGCTCCGCCAGCGGCCTGGGAGGTGTGCATTTTAATGGACAAATCATTAAATTGACGAGTCAGGACCTGCACCTGATCGACCACCTGTTGCAACGTATTTTGAGGGGTATGCTCCATATTCCCACAAAATTTCAACAGGAGTATTGGGCTGCTGAATATGTTATGCACACCAGTGCCTGCAGGAATGTACTGGTGTCTGAACAGAGAGGGATGCAAAACAAATGAACTCACAGACAGACTGGGAAATATGACATAACGTACACAGAAGGTGATAGGGTAACAAAACCAACACAGAGTGAACAGAGAAGCCCAGAGGCTAAGAAACTGGGTGTCTCCCTAGTATTAGAAATGCTCAGATGGAAAAAGCAAGATGTTGTGTTTTAATACGTAGAGAACCCGAAATGCTGTTGCTAAGGGCAACAGCAAAACCCTAAAGGGTTACCAACGGGTGTGGCAGTAAACTCCTTGGTCAGAGATGGAATAATAGACACAAGGAGAGTCTCTACAATCCTAATTCTCACTTGCAGGGCCCAGGTTCAGCTTACTGCCACTAAACTGACA